>NC_044929.1:5470393-5548298 GCF_003576645.1 Ipomoea triloba
GGGGGGGGGGGGGGGGGGGGGGGGGCGACAAAATTTAAATGATGTTAGAAATGTCAATAACAAAATATCAAACGCTCATAATAATGATCAAATACAAAATACATTATAAATTACATGATAGTTAGGGGTGGAGCTAAAAATATATCTGGGTGAGGTGAAAATGTGAAATTTTAAAACACTCCGAATATATTTATAAATACTTTTTAATTTTAATTTCTTTTAGTTAGATCAAGTTTACGTTTTTCTAAATTAATTCGAATAAGATGAAGTATAATATAAACTTGTATACTAATTAATTAAATAATTCAGAGATAAAATAAAAGAGAAAAGATAAGGATAAGTGGTGCTAGGCCGGGAGATTCAAACCAGTAACATAGGCAATTTAACATGAAATTTAATGTTCCAATCAACTAAGGTACAAACATTTAATAATTTATATATAAACATAAACATAGAGTTTATATATATATATATATATATATATATATATATATATATATATATATATATATTAATTAGCATTATTAAATCAAAAAGTTGAAATGCCCTCAATTAGATATAACTTTGATTTTTAATAATGATGTTAGTGGGTCAAATCTTTCTTTTTTTAAGTATTACGGAGTATTATTATTATTGTTATTATAATCTTTGGCCTAGTCCAGGATTGACCCATGAGAGGCACGACCTCAGACTCGGCACTGGAACAACCCAGGTAATTCAAGGCGATTCCTGTCCATGCTAGTCTAGGCCCGGGATCAGCCCTGGCCCGGACTTTGGCAACCTCTAGTTGCTATTAGGGAGTTGTAATTGTAGCAATTGTTATACCATGGACTAGAGTCTACCATGCATGGTGAATTTCGGTCCAATAATTATGTGTTTACAGTTAACATATTATGTTTGCTCAATTAATAAATTATGTGCATTAAATTAAATAAATTAAAGATACATAATTTGTAAATTACAGACACATAATATGTTAATTACAGAAGATACATAATGTGTTAACTGCAGACATATAATATATTAACTTTATATTATGTGCTTGTAGTTAACAGATTATGTATGTGATTTTAATTTATTTACAGTACAAACACATAGTATTTTAACTTGGGACACATGCATAATCTAAACATCATTTTGAACTAGAATTCATAATACAAGGTGAACCTTTGTCCATGATATAATTTGCCTAATTGTAGATTTGTAGAGGTGTTAAACATTATTTATTTATTTATTTTATATAACTAAAATAAAGGAAACAATCTTGGTAAGCTTGTATGTATATATACATGGAATGTAAAGTAGATTTCATACCACTATTACAGTATTATGCTGTCCATATTGAGTTTGAAGAGCTTGCGTAGGGGTAAAGTCCGGGTAATCAGAAGTACTGCTGTCAAAATTACTGTATGGCGTGTCTGCCATCCCAGGCAACCTTTAATGCAAAGATGTAAGGATGATGAATAGCATTTTTTGAAAAATATGTTAAATTTCATTCAAACCCTAACTTTTAAATTTAAGCTTCCATAATGTAATAAAAATTATTAGTAAATTGGCATTAAAATTGTATAATGATCAACTCTTTTGAAAGATTGGAATATAAAATGTAATCAGTAAATATGATTTGATAAAAATTAAAGCAAGCTAAGGTCTAATAGTTTTTAAAATGGGATAAAAACTGCAAGTTTTTTATGCATACCTGATTTGAGGATAGTCCTAGAATTGAGAGGTTGAGAGTAGTGTTATTATCTGAGTGCAAGTTGATAATATCATGCAGTGGTTAATGATTGAATTGGAGTGATGTATTTATAGTTAAGAATTTCAAATGTGAAAGGTTGATAACGTCACTAGGATGACGTCATCCATGATAGCACCATCACTAACCAGACAACTTGGAATAAGAAAACGTTTTTTCTTTCTTTCTTTTTTGGAAAGCCAATAAGAAAACGTTAAACATAGCTAATTAATAAAACATTTCATACAGGCTACAACTTCGAAAACATATTATTATTATTATTATTGTTATTATTTTTTTAAAAATAAAGCAGGGGAATGACATACTATTTCATTCCTTACAACCTGGATTGAAAATGACATCTAATAAATAAGTTGTCATATTCAGAAAAGATACATTAGAATCTCTAATGATACACCCAAATCCCATTTTAGTTGAGTTGATATCAATAGCAACATCCACATATATACATGGGGTCTTTCTATCAAAAACATATTCTTAAAACTAGTTTTTTCTTTATCCCAAAAGACTGATTTCTTTCTAACAGCAAATATAATAAATTAAATCTACAAAATTATATAAAAACCAATAATATTATGCAGTTCTCTCGTGAGACAGATAATATCTAATAAAAATGAGTCATAAAAATTATAGATATAGTCAATACTTTAAACCTTATACATAAATAATACTATATAACATAAAAATAGTACTTTATATAACAAAATTCTAATAGATAATTTGCATGAAATAAAGTATAACATAGCAGAGTAGAAGATATCATCAATATTTTGAGTCTTATATAGATACTTTATGTCATAAATGTAGTACTTTATATCAAATCTCTAATATACAGTTTGTAAGAAATAAAGTAATAACATAACATCATTGCATATATAATCAATATTTTAAGCCTTATATACAATATATAGCTAGTATAAATGTACTACACGTTTTGCATGGAATAAAGTAATAGCTTAACATAATTTCAGATATACTTTAAACCTTATATATAATACTTTATAGCATTAATAATGTACAGAGTAGTATTTTATAGGAAAACTATAATAGACAGTTTGCAAGAAATAAAGTATCATTACATGCACAACATAATAGTATATATAATCAATACTTTAAGCCTTATATATAATACTTTATAGCAAAAATTGTTTGTATGAAATAATATTACTAAGCTCATATACCTCGGGGTGGGCATGGGTTGGGTTTGACCCATGCCAAGAAAGATCACCCGAAGATTTTCAGGTCTATTCTTTTAAAGCCCAAAAATTGAATAAAAAATTTTACAAAAATCACACACATACACGCACACACACAAAATCAAATACTACACTCATTCATACTAATTTTAAAAATATTAGCTTTAAAATAAATAGGTGCAAAATGAATGTGGAAATTGTTGATGTAACTGGACACGTTGCGACATAAGTATTTAGATTACTTGTAGAGTCATTGTTGTTACTATTAAATAAATAAGTTATGAAGCTAGAACAAGATGTACTACTCATGAACCTTCTACGAATATAATAAATATTACTCCATAAAATTTTGTTCAATACTTTCACATGAGAATCTACAATAACAGTCATCTCACAACATATGAAACATGTAGAGAGAAAAAAAAAAGTTAAAAAGTACCACTGCCAAATATCAACATGCGCTTGCAAGATCAAGATGTCATAGTACAACAAAGATCCCAGTCATATACACAAGACAAATCTATAGCTTCCTACGTCATAATCTCATTACATGACGTTGCACTCTATGCTACCACTAGTAATCCAATTGCACATGACACAGTAACAATAAAAAAGAAGATGACAAGTACGGAAGATGAAGACAATGACAATGCTACCCAAAAAAAAAATTACGAAGACTTATAGAAATTCAAATCAAAAGTAGTATTTATTTAGACTAACGTTTTTTTACAATGTTGCAAAAATTTATTTTAATGACCATTATAATCAATTTCTCCTATATTGTCTTGCATTCATGTACTTTAAATTATTGATTTAAATTAAAAAAATCAATTTTCAATTACTCGAACATCTCTTATATAATATTGCATTGAAATAATTTAAAATATTTATATAAAAATAAACATTGGACATTATCCATTTGAGCAATATGTGTAGTTATCCCATAATTTTTTTTCATAACATGCATTTCTTGAATGCATATTATACTTTTCATAACAGTCGTTTTTTCTCATTTTATCTTTTCAAACTACTTCTATTTTGGAATCCATTTTGAAAATAATCCCCTGGCATGGTAACTACTATATTGAATTAGTGCAAGGTCGAATGGTCAATGAACGCAAATTATATCGTGGACCAACAATGCATTGTGGACCGCGGTCCCAAAACGACGTCGTTTTGATTAATGAAACAGACGGATGAATTCGCGCCGCCACTCACTTTCTTTTCATATATACTGCACTTTCTTTTCAACACAACTGCAGTTACTTTTTGATATAACTACAGTTTTATATTATCGAATGAAACTATAGTTATATCAAAAAGTAACTGCAGTTGTGTTGAAAGGTAACTGCAGTTGTGTTGAAAAGAAAGTGCAGTATATATGAAAAGAAAAGTGCAGTATATATGAAAAGAAAGTGAGTGGCGCGAATTCATCCATCTGTTTCATTAATCAAAACGACGTCGTTTTGGGACCGCGGTCCACGATATAAGAACTGGTCAATGAATGAGATTTTTGGAAAGCTTTTTGTGATTCCATCCAATATATATATATATATATATATATATATATATATATATATATATATATATATATATATATNTAAATAGGTGCAAAATGAATGTGGAAATTGTTGATGTAACTGGACACGTTGCGACATAAGTATTTAGATTACTTGTAGAGTCATTGTTGTTACTATTAAATAAATAAGTTATGAAGCTAGAACAAGATGTACTACTCATGAACCTTCTACGAATATAATAAATATTACTCCATAAAATTTTGTTCAATACTTTCACATGAGAATCTACAATAACAGTCATCTCACAACATATGAAACATGTAGAGAGAAAAAAAAAAGTTAAAAAGTACCACTGCCAAATATCAACATGCGCTTGCAAGATCAAGATGTCATAGTACAACAAAGATCCCAGTCATATACACAAGACAAATCTATAGCTTCCTACGTCATAATCTCATTACATGACGTTGCACTCTATGCTACCACTAGTAATCCAATTGCACATGACACAGTAACAATAAAAAAGAAGATGACAAGTACGGAAGATGAAGACAATGACAATGCTACCCAAAAAAAAAATTACGAAGACTTATAGAAATTCAAATCAAAAGTAGTATTTATTTAGACTAACGTTTTTTTACAATGTTGCAAAAATTTATTTTAATGACCATTATAATCAATTTCTCCTATATTGTCTTGCATTCATGTACTTTAAATTATTGATTTAAATTAAAAAAATCAATTTTCAATTACTCGAACATCTCTTATATAATATTGCATTGAAATAATTTAAAATATTTATATAAAAATAAACATTGGACATTATCCATTTGAGCAATATGTGTAGTTATCCCATAATTTTTTTTCATAACATGCATTTCTTGAATGCATATTATACTTTTCATAACAGTCGTTTTTTCTCATTTTATCTTTTCAAACTACTTCTATTTTGGAATCCATTTTGAAAATAATCCCCTGGCATGGTAACTACTATATTGAATTAGTGCAAGGTCGAATGGTCAATGAACGCAAATTATATCGTGGACCAACAATGCATTGTGGACCGCGGTCCCAAAACGACGTCGTTTTGATTAATGAAACAGACGGATGAATTCGCGCCGCCACTCACTTTCTTTTCATATATACTGCACTTTCTTTTCAACACAACTGCAGTTACTTTTTGATATAACTACAGTTTTATATTATCGAATGAAACTATAGTTATATCAAAAAGTAACTGCAGTTGTGTTGAAAGGTAACTGCAGTTGTGTTGAAAAGAAAGTGCAGTATATATGAAAAGAAAAGTGCAGTATATATGAAAAGAAAGTGAGTGGCGCGAATTCATCCATCTGTTTCATTAATCAAAACGACGTCGTTTTGGGACCGCGGTCCACGATATAAGAACTGGTCAATGAATGAGATTTTTGGAAAGCTTTTTGTGATTCCATCCAATATATATATATATATATATATATATATATATATATATATATATATATATATATATATATTGGCGCGCTCTAATGAGAACGGGTGTCCAGGAGAGAAATAAGAACGATCCACAGCCGTCTACTTGTTCAGATCAACGAATTATATGTAATTTTATAAAAAAAACGATGCGGTGACATTTTCGTAAATAATTCTAACTTTTGTGCATGTAAATGTGTTATAAGTGCAAGTAGTTGATGCACATTTGCAAGTAAAAAGTGCCAGTAAAATCACTTACAAGTGCAAGTAATTTACCTTGTTAACATTTGTGCATCTAGGTGTAAATAATTATACCGTTAGGTGCAACTAATTATACCGTTAGGTTGATACTCAGTGTACATTTTACTTGCACCTGTAATACATTTTACATGCACCTGTGCACTTATTTTCAATTACAAGTGCAAGTAATTTAGCTTGTTAACATTCATGTACGTAAGTACACCTAGTTATAACTTTAGGTGCAACTACATCTGGACACGTGGCGCGCTACGATTCGTTCTCAGTTCTCTCCTGAGCGCACCGTTCTCATTTAAACGCAATCATATATATATACAGTGGCGGATCCAGCATGGGCCCCCCCACCCCCACCCCCATATATCCCTTNGGATCCAGCATGGGCCCCCCCACCCCCACCCCCATATATCCCTTGTATGTATATATGTATGTATAGTACATATTCAGATATAAATATATGAAAACAGATACTATTGAACGATTGTTTAGTTGGCAGAGGTGGATGGTGCGCGATTTTGGTTAGATATGGCGTGGGTTCGAATCCAGCTGCAAGCATTCATCCTCTTTTAAGATTTTATATAATCTTGTAGCTTTTTCCATGTTTTCTATTTGAATTATTTTATCAACTTAATTATGTTTCATATATTGTTATTAATAAATATTTGTATAAAGTAATTATGTTTCATATATTGTTATTAATATTGTAGCTTTTTCCATGTTTTTTATTTGAATTATTTTATCAACTTAATTATGTTTCATATATTGTTATTAATAAATATTTGTATAAAGTAATTATGTTTCATATATTGTTATTAATAAATATTTGTATAAAGTAATTATGTTTCATATATTGTTAATTAATATTTGTATAAAGTTTTGATAAGTTTTATTTTTCGTCTATATCCAACAATATTTATGACTATATTCCTTTTAATGTTTCATTTTTTTTAGTACTACCGTTATATTACAATGCAATATATGTTCATTATTACTTTCGCAACTTATTGAAGCACAAAGGGTCAATATCGTTGAGACTCAAACACACAACCTTCCATATAAGAGAGCAACTTGGTGTTATCTCTTTTATGTTTTTGCCTCCACTGAGACATTTTTCTGGATCCGCCACTAACTATATATATATATACACATGTGCCAAAAAGAATATAAGAAAAAGTAGAATTGGTGTCGGCCAATATATATATATATATATATATANGGCCTATATATATATATATATATATATATATATATATATATATATATATATATATATATATATATATATATATATATTCTAAGAAAAAGTAGAACTATTGTCGGCCATTCTACTTTTTCTGACCAGCGTTTAGCTCTTTAAACATTTTTTTAAGTATTTGATAATTATGTTACAAGACTAAAATAATCCACAATTATTTAGGTAGCTTTTACTCTATTATCGATGCATGATAATGACAATTTTATTGATTTTTTGAGAAGAACAATTTTATTGATTATTTAGTTAAATTTTATGTTATGTATTGTCGATGTTTTTAAACCATTCAGACCAAAGTTAATTAATTCACGTTTAACTAATAAATAAGGATCTTCAAAAAAACTAATAAATAAGGATAAATGAAAAATTAGATTACTGAACTTAAAAATAAATAAATATTTAAACACTTTCAATGTATATATATATATATATATATATATATATATATATATTACATTGCCCACCAAAAGGTGAAATTTCAATTAGTATTGAATTCATATTTAGGTAAACTTTTGGTCATGACATAACTGAACACAATGTGTGTTTGGTTCAAACATTGGAATTTGATGGTAATGTGAACCAAATACTTGGTATTGCTAATGTGTTTAAATAGAAAGAGTCACTTTATTATTTGCTAATAAGTAGAAATTGAAATAAAAATAAATTTTAAAAAAATAATTAATTAAAATTAATAAATATATAATAGAGATATATACACTTATGTATACGTGTATATATATAAACATGATAGTGGGTATCAAAATCCATAGTATGGTGCAAAAGTCTCCAATATTAGGCAATATCAATGCCATCCATAATATCAATGTCATGAAAATGAGTTTCCGATATCCAAATTCCAGTCTTGGGATCCCTCATCCAGAAAACATCCCTCTCCACCGCTTTCCCTCCGTCTGCACTACCCTCTCTTGTCAACTCCTCTGCCTCTCTCCTCATCACCGACTATGAGGTCGCCGCTGCCGCTTGCCCCTTCATGCTCTGCCCTGCAACCGTATAAGTTCTCTTCAAGAATTCTATATTGATTAGCATAATTTGTGTATATACGGATCAGTGAAGACCTCGACGTTCTCGCGGTGGTTCACGATGACTTCCTGCTACGACAATTAATTATTACCATAAAGCGATATTGTAATATGATTTAGACAACTATATTATTATTAAAATAAATATAGAAAAATAAAGGAGAAATAATTTAAAAAGTAAATATAGTGTTAACTATTATATAATATAATAATGCATATTATATGTCAATTTATAAAGTTGTAATATGATTTCCTACGGGTGGTGGAAGAAAGGAATGAGAGAGTCATCCGCACGGGAAGAGGAGGGAGGCAGTGCAAAATAAAGAATTACAATTTTTTTTTTGTCACCAATCAATTGTATTTCTAACAGATTAACAGGCAGAGAATGTGGAAATTATAAATAAGTAATATTAGTCAATTAGGGATCTTTATAATTTTCAGTGAATTAATAATATTTGTTTCCTTTTCCAATTTGCCTAATTTTTGTTTCCTTTTCAATTGCAATCCTTTTATATTTTCAGTCAATTAATAATATCAATTTTCTTTTCCAATTTATCTTTACTATTGTTTGGGTGGGATACAGAATTTTTTTTATTAATAGTATATAGTATAGATTTTGAGATAGGACAAAATTTTAATCTTTAATTTCTCCAGAATTCTGATCTTCCTCCAGATTTTTGTATGTAATTTGAAATTAAAAAGAAATAATAATAATAATAATAATAATAATAATAATAATAATAATAATAATAATAATAATAATCATCATCATCGCATTTGTTACTTAGCTAGATTATATATATAAAAATTAAATTAATTATACCATCATTAAATTTTATTCATTAATTATCTATAAAGTCACCATTTTTTTTAATTATCTACAAAGTAGATTTTTTAAGTCAATGCTAAGAAAACTCATTGAGTCATTGATGAAAATAGCAAATTTGTAATAATTGAAGGATAAAAAATTATTTTACAGACATTTAAGAAACAAAAATAAGGATAATATAATTGAGTGATGAAATGCATTATTTATTTATAATTCAGGATGAAAGTTGTTATATTCAAAAAATAAAATCCATCGCAATCATCAGATAACATATTGGTCCTGTTTGATAAAATAGTTAGCCTATCAGTCAATTTTGATTTATTTGACCACAATTAACTATTTAACTTGTTTAAAAAATCAATATAAGTATTTAGTTAATTAGCTTTTTGTAATTTCAAAATGCTAAAATTAAAAAAAAAACGGCTCAAAGTAACCTTTTCAATTAGCTTTTTGAAAAAAAAAAATTATACCAAACAGCTAATTTATCAAACACCTTTCAACAATCCGTTAATGTTATCAACTAGTCATACCTTCTAACCAAATTAACTAACAACTATCAGTTAACTGCCATTTTTCAAACCGGGTCATAGAATGTTTTTTTACAAAGATATTAATTACAATAATCATTTTGATTTTATTAATTCGGCCCTAATACTTTGTTGTCATTGTCATTTTGGTAGGTATTAAGTCCTTTATCTATATGCATTAAACATTATCGCAGGGATGGGACTGCTTTCTATAAAAAGGGAATATAAATTTCTCTCAACAAAAAAAAGAAAAAAAATGGAATATAAAATTGAACTCACAGAACAGGTGGCGGATAAATGTTGTCTGCCACTTCTTTGCTTTTTTCTTAATTTCTATTTTGTTTTTTTTAGAGCATTTCCATCCCTTCTCTCCACTCCAATTCATCCTCTCTCCTCTATCAAAAAAAAAAAAAAAAAAAAAAAAAANCAAAAAAAAAAAAAAAAAAAAAAAAAACAACTACATATGGGCTTGCTTTATGTAGGAAAATTTTCATCAGTGGGAAGTGGGAACCAACTGACTTTTGTATTGATTATAAGTAATTATAGGTATTTCACAACCGATGGAGTACATAGTGTTTTTTTATTTTAAATGAAAATTAAAAGAAAAAAAAAACAGAACTTTAAAATTAAAAGCTGATTAGAGTTCGATTTGAACTGAACTGGACATGGTAACAACCGAACTGAATATCGTAAGGACGGTTTCAGTTACAGTTTCGATTTAGAACAATTAGAGTTTAAAATATTGTATATTCACCATAACAATATCATATGTTGTACAAAGTATATAAATATTACAAGAATAATAACATAACAAGAAGTACATACGAAGTATAATTCCTAGAGTCCTAATAAGAAGTACAATCAAAGCGGTTCCGATTTTCATTTATTAAAAACGAGAACCAGAACTATCAATTACGATTTCGAACTGGAAGAAAATACAAAATTTATAAATTTGATATAACTATTTTTTTAAAAAATTTCAGAATGAAAAATTCTTTAAAAAATTAATTGTTGAATTAAGACTATTTTAAAAATAGAAAATAGAACTAAAAAAAAAAAAAGTTCGTACATCGGTTCAAACAGGAACTACCAATTCCGACAAGACTTCGATTCCGATTTGTCATTTTATGAAATTGTGAACCGACACTTTGAAAACATAACAAAACCGTGATCATATCTAATTAAAAGAAAAATATATATGAACTTAGTGTCTATTATAATAGTGAATCAAGGTAGTTGTTTGATTCAATCCTACGAGAGTATAGATAATACAACGTAACAGGAAAGCCTAACCTACACCTATACAATAGATACTAACAGTAGCCACACATATATCTAATATCTCTAAGACACCCCTCAAACACAAGGTTGGAGAGCAACAACATTGAGCTTAGTCCTGAGAGTTCCAAAACGAGGAGCTGGTAGCGGCTTCATGAAGATGTCGACATGCTTGATCCTGACATGGAAGACGGGATTGGCACACAGGTAGGTTGCCAGTCCAATCGGAGTCCGAAAACGCGTGAATATCGGACGAGGACGAGGGCGCCAGACGCAGACCATAGTTCAGCGTGCCTTTAACATAACGGAGTACACGCTTCAGGATTCCCCAGTGTTCATCAGTCGGAGCATGCATGAACTGGCACAACCGGTTGACCGCATACAAGAGATCAGGCAGCGTGATGGTCAGGTACTGGAGAGCGCCCGCTAAGCGCCGATACTGTGTGGGATTGTCAAAAGGCTCAAACGAGTTAAAAGATCACCCATATACCAACACTAAGAGAGGAGCAGGCTTCTGTCCATTGTCATAGTTTCAATGCCAAGGAAGAAATTGGGTTTGTCGAGGTCTCAAATTTTGATGGTGGAGGAGAGACGCAAGAGCATCTTGTCAATCAAGGTAGAATCATTACCCATCATAATGATGTCGCCAACGTAGACCAACAAGAACACCCGAGAGGTGCCAGCTGAGTAGTGAAACAGGGGGACATCAGTCTTGGATGCTGAAAAACCTGCAGTTAGTAGAAAATCATGTAAAAGGTAGACATGACTTAGGTGCGCCAAGTCCTCATAGCTAGGTGGTTGCTGCATAAACACACAAATACCCATTCAGAAAAGCGTTGTAAAAAGAAAAAGTTAGTACCTCCGTTCAAACGAGAACTACCAATTCTGAAACGATTTCGATTCCGATTTGTCACTTTATGAAATTGTGAATCGACACTATGAAAGCAGAACAAAACCGTGATCATATCTAATTAAAAGGAAAATGTATATGAACTTAGTGTCTATTATAATAGTGAATCTGCAGTCGTTATACCATGGACCATAGTCCACAATGCATTGTGGACCATGGGTCATGGTTGATCCTGCAGTTGTGTTGAACTGATACTGCAGTTGTGTTGAAAGGATACTGCAATTGTGTTGAAAGGGAACTGCAGTTGTGCGAAACAGAGGCCGTGTCATCCATCTGAAACTACAGTTGTGTTGAACGGATACTGCAGTTGTGTTGAAAAGATACTGCAGTTGTGTTGAAAAGATACTGCAGTTATGTTGAACGGATGAACGGTCTCTGTTCCGTACAACTGCAGTTTCCTTTCAACACAACTGCAGTATCTTTTCAACACAACTGCAGTATCCTTTCAACACAACTGCAGTATCAGCTATGATCATGATCCACAATATAATATGCGGTGAATCTGTAAAAGGTAGTTGTTTAATTCAATCCTGCGAAAGTATATATAATACAAAGTAACAGGAAAGCCTAACCTAGACCTATACAATAGATTAGTAGTTACCGCCTAATCAAACTAACAGTAGCCACACGTATATCTAATATCTCTAATAATAATGGACACAAACTACCTTCAATAAACAAAGCGCTATGGTAAGCGAAGAAATTTTCTGCTAGTTGGAATAAAGTAAATCTATCATATGTTCTAACTAATGCTACATCTTTTCAAAGCAGACACATATGTACCATTTCAAATTAAAATTAAATGAAAAAAATAAGGACCCTAACTTTCTTTATAGCATACGAAAACATCCTCCAACAACTGACATTAGGTATAGCTCACGAAAAAATAAGGACCCTAACTTTCGTTATAGCTCACGAAAATAAGGACCATAAGCAGACACATATGTACCATTTCAAATTAAAATTAAGGACCCGTACGGACTTAATTCAATAGTTAATTAGGTAGTATTTGAGAGAAGAAGGTCGTACAAAAAGTTTTTTCAAAGGTAGAAACTTGAAACAACTTAGCGGTTTTCCTTCGTAACCAACATGGATGACGTGCCATTTCAAATTAAATTAAATGCAAAAATTGATCATACGATCCAGATTCACATTTGTGTAAGACCGACTCGCATATCCTTATTCGTGATATGGGTCGATCGGGTCCAGTCAATATGCAATTGTATCACTTATTATACTAGCAAATGTAAAACCCTCACCTATATATAGGGGCATGATCAAATGAGAACATAGTCGTCTTTACAAAATAATGATTGATCTCAGTTGTTCATCAACATTAATATATAGTTGATGGCTTTAGTTAAAAAAAAAATACAGAATCAATTTTATAATTGTTGAAAACTTTTAAGAGGTGCTTATTTTATAATTATTGCACACTTAAAAAAAATTAGTAATGGTAAGATAATAATTTTTTACTTCGTATTTTTCATGATGGAAGGTATGGATTAGTCCATACTTTTTAATTTTTACAAGGTAAGTGTTTTCACTTAAACGTTCCCATATATATAAATATATAATGTGGAAAAAAAGTGTAGTTAATTTATTAATCATTTAATATATTTAATGAATTATGTCTCAATTATATCCTACTCTAAAATAGTTTCTCAATTATTGATTGAGCATACGTGGCCTCTCCTTTATCCTGGGTCCTTGACTCCTTGTGGCGAGTAAAATTCTCTTTACATAATGAAACTGACAAAACAATGTTACTAACTACGATTTTGCAAGTCCTTTCTTGTAAATTATTGCATGTCCCAATAATTTTTCCAACTTCGGTCCAATATTATTATATAAAGCTAAATATCTTCCCTTGAGCCCCACAACTTGATTCTACAAAAAATATGGAGTTAAATAATGGTGAGTCAATGATTGCTTAGAGGCAAATTATACCAAAGATCATAGTGACTTTATATACATTATAGTTCTAGGCCTAAATAATATTCAGATTATGTTCTTATAATTAATATAGAGAAAAAATGATTAAATAGGTCCTTAAAATTTACACCAAAAGTCAAATAGTCACTTAAACTTTTAAAAAGTACATGTAAAGCCTTTAACATGTCAAATTGAGACAATAAAACTCAAAAACTAGTAAATGACCTATTATTACAGGTCATTTAAATTCAGGCGGCAGAATCCGGTGACTAACGACAGCCGAGCCGTCGCTGGTCACCATCTCCGTCGGAAGGCAACATTTTTCGTAGCCTTTTCCAGGGGAAGGCGACATTTCCATCAACTTCTCCGACTAGATATCCAGTCACCTTCTCCTGGAAGGCGACCTCAGCTCGAGTTGTCGCCAGACACTAGATTCTGCCACTTGAACTCAAATGACCTGTAATAACAAGTCATTTATCGGTTTTGGGATTCATTGTCTCAATTTGGTATGTTAAAGAGTTTAACTGCACTTTTTAAAAGTTTAGGTGCCTAATTGACTTTTGGTGTAAAGTTAAGGGGTCTATTTGACCCTTTTCCCATTAATATATTATGTATTTTCAATTAGCATATTATATATATATGTATCTATAAATAAATTATATGCAATTAACATATTGTGCGTCCTCAATTTATTTATAAACACATAATCTGAATGTCATTTTGTATCACGTTACAATGCAACGTGGACCCTAGTTCACGATATAATTTGCCACAACAATTGCTTCGTAAGTGCGAGACCCAGTGCCTGGTGTCTACAAGGAGGCACTCCCACAAAAGAGTAAAATTTCATGCTGAGACAGACAAAATTCGATAACGTGTCTTTTGAGTGCATTTTCCCTCCAACTTAACCCTAGACATGATTCATTCTTTACAACTTTCCCAGTTTCTAATAGTCTCCTTAAAAATGGCATATTGTATTGTGGATCAAGATGACAAGATCAATCATGCATGATAAACTCAAATACACAAAACTATTAGTACAAAAAAAATAGATACATAAAAAATAAGAATTAATTCCATCAAATGTCCCTTGTCTTTGGTAGCACTTCTAAATTTAGTCCAAGACTATCATTTTTGCCATTTAACATCCCAGACTATTAGTTTTAGGACACTTTTAGTCCTTCTCATGACTTTTTCTATTTTTAGTAAGGGTATTTTTGTCTCTTCATATTGTTCTTTTGTTATTTTTTCGGTTTCAACTGGTTTAATTGGTTTAGGACTTTAGGTGATGTTGTATAGATGGGAGTGTAAAAGAGGGTGTAAATGTCGTTCCGCTGAGGATTGGGGCTATGGCACGAAATTGTATGAATTAATAATACTCAGCACTAGAGTATGTGAATCACTTAGAATCCAAGCAACTAATAACTGAATGATGGAAAATAAAAGAAAGCAATTGACTAAGGTGTAAACTGTATGATAAAGGTATGGGCCAGATTAGGGGGATTGTAATCTTGATGTTCCAAACAACTCAGAATTAGGGAAAGAATAATTAACCAAGGGATTTATGGGCAATGCACATAAGAATTCAATTTAGCTACTTTCGTAATCAATAAACAGAATTAGGCTACAATTGCCCCACTGTCGTGATGCATCAATCATAACCTTAAGCACTTAAGCATTGTAAGCCCCCAAAATTACCCCTATTCTCATAGTAGGAAAATTAGGTTGAAATTGGTAAAGCTCAAGGTCTCCATCCAACTTTCGTTGTAATGAATCTCTCTCCTAGACTAGCAATTAATTGTGGCTATCAATCAATAACAAGTAGAAAGAAATCCCCAAATCAACATAAACCCTGGGTAAAAGATTCAATCCCTTTATGCAATTATCATAAATTGAACATCAAGATTAACACCCTAATCCAAACCCATAAGCGAATTACTCACACATGATTGAAATAAACAAAACAAAGCAATAATAAATAACCATAAACATTGCAAGAAATCTGATAAGAAAGTAAATAACGGAATAAGAGAACTTAACTGATAAAGAACAAATCCAACTTCAATCCGAGATTCCAAGCTTGAAATTAAATAATGTAATGTGAAACTAATCTAAAGTATGCTAGGGAAATATAAAGAGAATAAACTAAAACTAACTAGGGTTTTTGAACTCTATAAGGGGAACTCCCTCAATTGTAGAGAATATGTAGAATATATAGGAGATAGATGGGCCTTGGCCCATTAGGCAACTTCCAATTCTTTTCTAATTTGTATTATTCCTTGTAATTCCCTTTCTTCTAGAACTTGTCCAAAATGTTCCAAAATTCTTCCTTTGTTGTTCCTTGTAGATAATTCAACACTTGGACAATATAACACACAAACAATTCCCAATTTCACTAGGATAAGGGGAATACAACTAAAATAAGGGGTGAATTATTGTACAAAATAGTAGATATCATTAGGTAACTGATTTTTAGTAATCAGATTTTTCAATCGGTTTTTAGTAAAGTCATAAACCAATTAAATTGGTTGAAACCGAAAAAAAAAATAACAAAATAAAAATATGAAGAGACAAAAATGCCCTTACTAAAAATAGGAAAAGTCATGAGGACTAAAAGTGTCCAAAAACTAATAGTCTGTAATGTTAAATGGTAGAAACGATAGTCTTGACAAAATTTGGAATTGCCACCAAAGACAAGGGATCTCTGGTGGAATTAGCTCTAAAAGTAATATTGTAGATACATAAAAGTAGTAAATTTATGTATTTATAATACTGAATTTATGTACTTATAGTAGTAAATTTATATGTAAAAACATAATAAATGTGAATGAAGGTTATACCCCTCATTTATGTCCGTTTTTTCCGTTAAGTTTTTTTTTGTACATTATGCTATAAAAGTTGTACTACATAATATTTTGGACAAATATACCCCTACCGTTATAACTTCCGTTATCTTTTCCACTATTGTTACTAAGCACATGCATCCACCATATATTTTCTTATATTCTTCAATAATAATAATAAAATATGTACTTAAATATTAGAGTTATATGTTAGATTTTTTAAAAATATAAATATCCAATTTATAAAAATATTTTACATTATTATTATTATTTACTATATTAAAATTTTAATATAAAATACTAATATTGGGCACATATTTTTTGCGCATCGTGCATTAAAAAAAACTAGTATTTATAATAGTGATGAATTTATGTACTTATATTAATAAATTCATATACTTATAGTAACGAATTTATGCACTTGTGATAGTAACTTTTATGAGTAAATACCAACCAAGGTCCTCCGAGTTTCGCAGTTTCACCACCTTTAGTTCTAAACTTTCAAATCAACCATCTGTAATTCTCCGAGTTTCAAAATGTTACCACCTATAGTGATAAACTTTAAAATTGACCATCTGTGGTCCTACGAGTTTTAAAATGTTACCAATCATGGTCGTCTGAGTTTCAAAATGTTACCAACCGTGATCCAACCATTAATTTGCTCAGTCAACATCGTGTAAATAAATGGCCAAAAATATCCTTTTATGTTATTCTTCCATTTTTAAGTGAAAATATAGCATTTGGACATAGCAAATGCATCTGTTTTTTTTTTCTTTTCAAATATATGATACCATAGCTGCCGTGAGGGATTTAATAGTTGGTTGGAAAAGAAGAATGGGAAAGAAAACAGGTGCATTGCTAGGTTCAAAGGCTATATTTTCACTTAAAATGGAAGAATAACATGAAAGGAAAATTTTGCCCTTCATTTACAAGGTGCAAATTAAACAAATTAACGGCTGGACCACGGTTGGTAACATTTTGAAACTCGGAGGGCCACAATTGGTAACATTTTGAAACTCGGAGAACCACAGATAGTCAATTTTAAAGTTTAAGATTATAGGTTGTAACATTTTAAAACTCAAAGAATCATAGATGGTCGATTTGAAAGTTTAGGACTAAAGGTGGCGAAACCGCCAAACTCGGAGGACCTTAGCTGATATTTACTCATAAAAGTTACTTGCCGCCGGCCCCCTGATGGAATTGCATGCATACAAGTGATACAACAAATTAAATTGAGGGTTTTATTTTTTGTTAAAATATTTTATATATGCATGTTGATAGAATTGCAAATTAAAGAATCATTTGTCATGTAGAAATTAAAAAGTGATGTACAAAATAATAGAAAAACATAACCACAAACCAATTTAATCTGATAAATGCAAACAACAATAACACTAGCTAGCTGTACAATATAATGTTGATATATGACCCCGGGACAGAAGACACACACTAGTCATGATGAAATAAATTAAAGTTAAAGACACAATAAGCCTTGCAAGTTGCAACCGGCTAGATTCAAGTTTTGTTTAACAAAGTAGTATGAAGTACATCATAAATAAAACACAGTACGTACATATTTTAATCAGTGATTGAAATAGGTAGAGTCGTTACTTTTTCTAACTGCTATAATAAACAAGGGGACAGCGACCAAGGCAGCAGCAACCACTTTCAATACGCTGTTAAAAGCTTCTGGTTGGTTCCAATTATAACAATAGCTATAGCGAGAATAATGCTCATCCACATCCTTGTACACAGACGCATAATAGAAGTTGGTGGAAGGAGTATCTTCATCTAAGAGGTTGTTGAAAATATAGGCCACCTTCTTATCTTCATCTAAGAGGTTTTGAATGATCCCATTCTTTCGTAGCAAACTGACGTCTTCTTTGGTGTCCAACAAGTGGTCCATCAGTCTCGCATAATCGGTGAAGTATTTGGGGTTTAGTGTGTCGCAGCGCTGCTCCATGGCGATCATGTTTCGAAAGAATAATTCAGTGAATTTGTCCACTTTAAAGCAAGGTATGGTCATTGCCCCATTATGAAAGGTTATATCGAACAAGCTAATGGCACCGCTAAATTCCGGTGATGGAATATTTTCGTATTTCTTTGGCATATGGTAGACTTGGCCAGTCTTGTCAAATCTAACTAAAAGTTCTTTAAGCTCTGTCGCACTGTTCATATGGTTTAATTTTAGCCACACATTTTCTTCATTCCCTTTTGCGGCCTGGGAAATTAGGATTTGGGCATTTCTCGGAAGACAAAGGCTGTAGACAACATGGAGTAGATCTATGGGTTGTTGAGGTTTATTGTCATCATGAAAGTTATTAATTGTAAACTTTGGTGCTAAAGAGGCAAAAGCGAACTTCACCAGTCTTATGAAAATAGGAACTTCTTCAGTATTACCAGTATTCATTTTCTTATAAATGGCAAAGAGAACTTCAAAAGGGAGTTGATTCTCGAACAGAAGCATGTCTTTACGAGCTTTCTTCCCTTCGATGCTACCACGGGGATCACCATTGCCACCTTCCTTGCATTTCAGAACAAACTCCACCACAAAGCAGCCATCCAGCAACAACATGTCTACCAGCTCTTCATCATTATTAGGGTAGGTAATTCCATTTTCCTTGTAATAATTTTGGGCTTTGTCCAACAATTTCATATCTGGATTCTTAAGGTATTCCCGATACTCTTCCACTGAGTGCCCCACTGCCCTTTCGAGAAAAGACTTCATATACAAATTCTTGTATTCCTTGTCCTTAACTTGATCAACCTCTTTAGAGTACTTGGGCCCAATGGATACTAAAGATGGTTTATAGCATGAAGTTGATATTTCTATTTCCTGCCAGTGAGGTATTTAAAAATTGAGAAATTATATCTTTGTATCCTATTTTAGTTCGCTAATTTTTTATTTTTAGTTTGCCTATTACAATATGTTGGACTGCGGTTGAGTTCAACCCTTAGCTTGTTCAATTTGAGATCGGACGTTATGATTTATCATAGAGACGTGTGGTTAAATGATTAATTAATGATCAATTACTTATTACCAATTGATTTTAATAAAAATATGGCAACAAAAAACTTCTTAGTTAAGCGTATTTGACTTGCAAGATATGTGACTTACTAGGAACTAAGCATAAGAGTCAAGTCCAGTCCCGGGAGGGATTAATGGGCACAGAGGCTAGGCATGTTGTGCAACTAGGTTTTGTGATCGATGGTTGTGAGAGTTCAACACATGCTCAATTCGAGACGTGACGATATGGCTTACCAGGAGGAATGTGGTTAATATAATTAAATGGTTAATGTCTATTTATTTATCTCTAATTGGTTGTAAGAAGAATTTTTGACAATTGAGGTCCGAGAGGTGATCTACTGAGAAGTAAGTAAAGGGAAACACTAGATCCAACAAAATAATCATGTATTTATACTATTTTTAAGGGTCTATTCAAGTTCTAGTCTTTCATCAATTCTTACTTTTCTTAGCTTTAAAATTAAAGAATTTTAGTTTTCAAAAAAAAATTAAAGACTTTTAACGACATTAAAAGTTTGGAAGCATTTGTTTCAGACTCTTTAAAAATCTACCGATATCCCATTAGGACTTTTATAGAGTTTTTAAAAGTCTATCCATATTTAAAAATTTATTAACTTTTACCGACTTCATCATATTAGGATTTATGTAAACTTTTTTCTTACAAATATAAATACTTAAAATCTCACACCTCAATCCCAAAGTTGAACTAAGCATAGGAGCCGAGTCCAGTCTCGGGAAGGGATTAATGGGTGTGGAGGCTATGAGGCATACTGTGCAAATAGACTTTTTCCTTTGTTTGAACTAGGCAAACTTTTTATTTATTCCTGTCAAAATTTACGTCATAACTTTCATAAATACTCATACTTTTTTTATTTTATCTTTCACTTTTTTCTTTTCTAGTCACATCCTGGTCATAAAAACTTACAGACACATATTTTATAGACCCGTACAAAGTTTATGAAATTTTAAATGATTGTTTGAAAGTATAAAAAAATGTTGTGAAAGTCATTTAAAATATATTATATTATGATAAGACTTACAGATGTTGTCGAAGAGTAATTAATTAAAGATTTATGCAATGAATTTATAGCGTAAGAATTCATAAGCTTTTGTAGTGTATATATTGAGACCTCAATTGCCATTATATTTAAACTATTCATCATGTAAACTCTTATTGATATTTTAAAATATTAATTTTTTCTATAAGATTGATTATATAATGAAATTTTTACATTTAAATTCTTAAAATAGAGAGAAATTTTTGTCTCATACATAATAGATCAATTTGTAATAAAATGTAAATTTTAATTAAACTAATATAGATTTGGAATAGGAAATTAAAATTAACATTGAATAAATTAAAATGTACAAATTATCAATGCAAATTATTACACTAACATAATTTTTATTCCCATTATAATTTTATCCATATTGACTCTTATTATATTTATAAATAAATATATATTAGTATATAGATATGTAAAATTACCAAAATGTAATTCTAGATGTCGTCGAAAAATAGATTCAGAATGCTAACCTTTCCATTATCAATTTCTCTGTTGCTCGTTTGATCATTTAAGTCGCCTATGTCCAAAGCAACCTCATGTCGCTCTTCCTGCTTCCGTTCATGTAAATGATATATTATAAGAGAGCATACTTCATTAATTCTCATATCAAACGATTATCACTACGTCAAAAAACTATAATTAGTAGTGAATGTGCAACTTTATTTCTTTATACTTGCAAAGCAATTAACATCACATTTTGATCATGGTTGCAGTAGGCGCTAGACGCTAGTCGGTGGTAGACTAGTGCCTAGCGCCTAGGCGGCGACCTATAAAAACAAAAAAATAGTGCATGTGTGTGAGTGTATGGAAATAAATAAATTATTATATATATATATATATATATATATATATATATATATATATATATATATATAATAAAAAAAAATTAACAAGGCCAACTCGCCTGAGTTAAGTCGACTAAACTCGGCTGAGTTAGGCGCTAGTCAGCCGCCTAAGGAGCAATTCGTCTAGGCCTAGGGGCGCCTAGCACCTAGGCAACCGATTTTTGCAACAATGATTTTGATGACATGATGCTAGACTTGGCTCTCCGAGCCGTTACCCAACGTAACATAAGTGTTTGATTCAAATTATCTCACATAACCTTAGCAATGTGGTATGGTAATACCATATTCCCTTGTTTGGTTCAAGGGAATATGAAATTATGGGATGTGAGATAACTTTTGGTGGATTTCATGAGAATCAAATTTCTCCAACATTGTTAGGTTATATGAGATTTTCGTGAATGATATATTACCTCAAAATATCTCTTGAAACAAACACCCCTTAGATTTGAGTTGTTGATTACATTTTTCAAGACATTTAACATCATTACAAGTTCTGAAAATTAGCAAAGCTACTTTTAAAGACATGATAATATCTTTTACCAAAAAGGTATTTGTTAAGACCCAAAAGTCAATTCCGTGCAACTTAAAAGGAGAGATTGTAACTTTTAGACACCTATCATTTTAGAGAGCACCAATGGATAAATTCAAAGTCGTTTAAATTGTTAGCACTCAAACTCTATAAATAGAGCCACTCACGTAAGGCCTAAAGAGTTAAAGAAAAGGCGAAGTATTGAGAGTTAATAAGAATGCAAACAAGCTTCCATTGGGCCAATGGATACCAAAGATAATTTATAAAAGTTGGGGAAAAGGGTCAAATTAGCCCCTGAACAATAGCTGAAAAGTCAATTAGGCCCCCGAACATTTAAAAAGTGCAATTAGGCCCTTTAACATGTAAAATTTGGGCAAAAAACCCCAAAAACCGGTAAATGACCTGCAATTGCAGGTCATTTAGGGTTCAAGACAAAATCCGGCGACCGGCGCCGGCGCCGGTCGCCGGACTCCGGCGGAAGGCGACCAGATGGAAGGCGACCCAGTGGTCGCCTTCCCAGGAGGAAGGCGACTGCCATTGTCGCCCTCCTCTTGGGAAGGCGACCGTCGCCTTCCACCAGAGGAGGGTGACAGTGGTCGCCTTCCTCTGGTGGAAGGGTCGCCTTCCATGGCGGAAGGCAACCTTTTGGTTGCCTTCCGCCGGATTTTGTCCTGAACCCTAAATGACTTGCAATTGCAGGTCATTTACCGATTTTTGGGGTTTTCTGTCCAAATTTTACATGTTAAAGGGCCTAATTGCACTTTTTAAATGTTCGGGGGCCTAATTGACTTTTCAGCTATTGTTCAGGGGATTGGAAAATTATTTGGTCGATACGAGTCCACCTTGCTAGGTGGATCCGGGTCCAAAGATACACTATTTACATGTTAAATGTTCACAATTTTTTTTTTAAATTCACAATTTGTTAAAACATTGTATTGTATTCAAAAATTTTCAAAACGTAGAAACACAAATTATATTCTAGAAGTTCAAAATTCTAATATCAAAAATACAAAATAAACCAAATAGAAAAATGTAATAGAGTCATTAGTACTCATAAAAAGATAGTTTTAAGGTCAGCCAAATATTTTAAAAAAAAAATTCAGAAAATAAGTCATTTTTTAAAAAACATTTTCTAAATTTTCTAATGAACCTAAAAGTGACACGTTAGATTACAATCTAACGTGGACCAAATCTAGTGGGTACATAATCTAAATTTAAAGGGAAATAATTTCAGTTTTTTTCACAACTAATAAGAGTGCACATTCTAAATGATTTGATAGCCCGGAAAATTATTTCCGAACATTATTTTTCTAGTGTTTGATGTTTGGCAAGCTTTGGAAAATGTGGTCAATAGAAAATGAATTCCGTTGACCACAAAAAATAGGCTAGTTTTTTCGGAAAATGACTTCCAGACAAAAAGTTCGGAAGTCATTTTCCAGAACTGAACAATGGCTTCCTGCCAGAGAGAGACGGCATTTCCGCCGGAAACCAGGGCCGGCTTTGGTTTCCGGCCGAACCAGAGCAGACCCGCTCTGGTTTTCAATGGAATGGTTTACAACGGAAACCAGAGCAGTCGTCGCTCTTCGCTGGTCTTGTTTCAGCCGGAATCAGAGCAGCGACGGTTTTAGTTTATATATATATATATATATATATATATATATATATATATNTATATATATATATATATATATATATATATATATATATATATATATATATATATATATATATATATATATATATATATATATATATATATAAATGAATATTATTAGTTTATATATTTTTATATTTTAAATAAAATTATAAAAATATATAATTATACATTTCTACTCATTTTTCACTCATTTTCGTGAAAATGAACCAAACACAGAAAGACAATTTTCCAGAATGCAACCAAATACTGGAAATAAAATCATTTTCTAAAAGACATTTTTCAAAAGTCATTTTCCTACGTTCTAAACACACCCTAAAACACATTATTTATTAGAAATTGGTGCAGGGTGAACCGACCTGATAGCCCTGATGAGACCGAGCCCAGGCTGCTAGCAAAGGCTTCTCTGGATCTTCGTGCTCCTGTTCTTGTAATTGGTAAATTATAAGAGGTGATATTTCATTACTATATGACTAATCATTTTCAATTTGAAACAACGTTTAATGATTCAGCAACATAATAGGCACTTTTAAATCTTTCATTTACCTAATACTTTCATAAATCGATACTTCTAGTTTCAAAATTATAAGAAAATAATACTTTTAGTCTTCAATTTTACTCGTTATCACTTTCATTGCTTATGAAATGATTTTGGCAAAGTGACTTTTATAACGCAACCCTAATACAAGTTTAGAGACCAAAAAAAAAAAAAAAAAAAAAAAAAAAAAAAAAAAAAACCTCCGCAAATAGTGTACTTGAGGAATGAAATTGATATGTTTTAAAAAATAATATAATAATTTTGCAACAAAAAGTTAGCATTTTCCTTGTACTCTTTTACACTAGTAAAGGGAATAAAAAATCAATTAAGCTAATTAATATAACTAAAGTCTCATTCTTGAGGCAAATTATTGTGTGGACCATGGTCCACATAACTTTATGGGTCATGAACATAAGGTACATTATTTTTGTATTGAAGGTACATTATTTTTATACTGCTATAAAATAATGTACCTTCAGTAAAAAAAAATGTACCCTAAAATAATGTACTTTATGTACAAAAATAATGTACTTTTAGTATATTAAAAATGTCTTTTTTATTTATGGTCCACACAGCTGTATGGACCATGGTCCATGCAATAATGATTGCATTCTTGAAGGTACTAGATGGGCTTGGAGGTAATTTGGAAATTAAAGAAATGAATGTATTAATCACTTTAATAATAAATTTATTTTATACGGAATATATAAATTGTGTGGGAGTTGTAATTGTATATATCAATTGTATGTTATGAGTAAGTTGACTTTGCAATGTGGACTTTGGTCCAAAAATTGTGTTTATAGTTAATATATGATGTATTTTCAGTTAATAAATTATATGTTTGTAAATAAATCAAATGAACATCATTTGTGAACTACAGAACATAATATATTAATTATATAAGTACGTACTATGTTAACTACAGACACAAAATATTAACGGCTTATTATGTATCTGTAGTTAATATATTATGTGTTTTTAATTTATTTACAAACACATCAGTTAACTGTAAACACATAATATTTTAACTTGAGATACATAATATAAATATCATTTTGGACTAAGGTCCATAATGCAGACCCTAATCCATTATATAATTTGTTTTTTATTTTTTGTGCTTATATAATTTGCTTAATTGTAGGGTGTTAAACATTTTTCATTTTTTTAAAATAAAAATTAAATAACTAAAACCAATGCTAAGACCTTGTAGTCTAGTGGCACCCAGTTGCACTCTCAAGGTTGAAAGTTCGAGTCTCAGTGGAAACGGTATTGACTTTTTGTGCTTCAGTAGGTTGAGAAAGTCGTTACGAACAGATACTCCATTATAATAGATTCAGAAACTAAAATCAAATGTAAAGTAGATTTCATACCGCTATTTCAGTAGTGGTCAAGTCCGGGAGATCAGAGCAATCAGAAGTAGTGCCAGTATAACTGTCTGCCATATGCATCCCACCTTTAATGCAAGGATGAATAGCATTTTTTGAAAAATAAGTTAAATTCCATAAAGAAAATTAGCACCCTTTTATTAAATAACTGTAAATGGACTGGAATTTGCAGTGGGACAGAAGAGAGAAAAGAATGCAGAAAAGAAGAAAAAAATCAGCTTGATTGGCGTGAATAGTGACCGTATACTCTTATTCCTTAAGAGGGGTCGGGAGTTCGAATCCCACTTTACCCCTTAATTGGGCTAGCCCGATGCAAACGGGGATTAGTCCAGACATAAAAGGTGCCTCTTATTGTTAGGAAATAAGAAAAAGTAGTAGGCAGGACGTAAAGGTGCCTCCTACTCTTAGAGAAGGAAGAACCTACTATAAATATAGGACAAAAAAAGGAATTAATTCTAAACAGTAAATATGATTTGATAAAAACTGAGGTAGAATAATTTTTAAGATGGGATAAAAACAGCAAGTTTTTTTGCATACCTGATGTGAGGATAGTCCTAGAATTGAGAGGTTGAGATCAGAATATTGTTATTCTCTGAATGCAATTAGATAATACTCCGTATCTATGTAGTTGGAGTGATGTATTTATAGATAAGAATTCCGAATTCCAAATGAGAGTTGAGAGTAATGTTATTGTCTGAATGCAAGTTGATAATATCAATGTAGGGGTTAATGATTGGAGTGATGTATTTATAGTTTTATTTTTTTTTGGAAGAATATTTATAGTTTTTTTTTTTAGTACTATTGACTATGTTTGAACCTGATACTTCTCAAATGAACTTTTTAGGATAAAATAATGTATTTTATGTGTTAGAATAATGAAATTTTTGGGATAAAATAATGTAATTTATGAGTTAAAAAATGTATTTTTATGTGTTAGAATAATTTACTCTATGTATTAGAATAATGTACTTTATATATGTTAGAATAATAAAATTTTTAAAATAAATAATATATTTTATGTGTTAAAATAATATATGTTACGTGTTAAAATAATTCACCCTACAAATTAAAATAATGTACTTTATTTATTTTTGGACGGTTGTCCACACGTGTCCACTGTCCAGCTTCCCAAACCGTGTTGAACGAATGCGTCTATTCCCATTTATGTGTTTTAAATACTAGATTTATTTGTGAAAAAAATTTAAATATTTATGCCTTAAAAAAATTATATCAAAATTTTTAAAATTTTGTGGAAAAGAAATTCAAATTTTTACAAAATTATTTCCAAACCTTTAAAATTTGGTAAATAAATTTAAAAAAAAAAACAAAAACAAAACATAAAACTTTGCGTGTGTTAACAATTATACCAAATTATACATAGCAATTCTAATAAAACTTTAAAATTTGACAAACTAATATCAGTATGTTATAACAATTATAATTTTCGATACAAATAAGTTTAAAAATTACAACATAATATCATTTTCTAAAATATAATATAACAAAATATCTACTTTATAAAACTAAAAATAAAAAATTAAACTCTTACAAATTTTTTTTTACCTATATAAAAGCATGTTCAAATTTTAAATTTTGTTATTGCTAATTCTTTTATTTAAGTAAACTACGCCACATGTATCTTAAATGAAAATTTTAATAATATTACATATTAACAACATTTCAAAAAACGAGTATATATATTTTGAAATTTTAAAATTCTAAGTGTCAGTATTAATTTGTTTCCATCAATATAAATTATTTTTTTAAAATGAAGTTCTTCTCATTCTCCCTGGTGGCAAATTATTGTGTGTATTGTGGTCTATATAGTTGTGTGAACCATAAATATAATGTACATTTTTAATATATTAAAAGTACATTATTTTTGTACTAATGGTACATTATTTGATAGTATATATACTATAACGTACTTTCAAATATTGTACTTTAAGTACAAAAATAATGTATTTTAGCATATTAAAAATGTATTTTTTTTTTATTTATGGTCCACACAGGTGTGTAGACCATGGTCCATGTAATAAGAAAAATACTTCATGTATTTCCAAAAACATACTCCAAACTTTTACTTCCACTTGTGTTCAAATTTAATTGAAAGAAGAAAGAAATGTATGGATAAATATCATGACCCTTTTTAAATTAGGCAGAAGGGTCAAATAGGTCTATGTACTACAACTGATTGTTCATCCAGCACCATGAACTACAATATGGTCCATCTAGACCCTCAAACTTATTATTTTGGAGCAAGCAAACTCTCTAACCAATTTGTGACCTGTAATTGCAGGTATTACAGGTCATCTAGAGTTCCGGCCAACTCCAGCGAACCTCCGATGAACATCTAACCAAATTCCGGCAACTAAAGTCATAATATCAACGACCGGCAACCGTTGACTGTTGTTGTCGCTGGTCACTTTCTGCCGAAGAAGGCTGGTCGCCATCTCCGGCGATTGGAGATGGCGACCAGTTGGTCACCTTGGCCTTCTCCACTGCCGGAGATGGCGACCAAGTTGGTCGCCTTTTGCACGGCCAGAGAAGGCGACTAGCCATCTTTGGTAGAACGCGACTGGAGACAGCGACAATCAACGATCGCTGGTCGTTGATATTGTGACTATAGTTGCCGGAACTCTAGATGACCTGTAATACCTGCAATTACTGGTCACAAATTGGTTAGAGGGTTTGTTTGCTCCAAATTAGATGGACTATATTGTAGTTCATGGTGCTGGATGAACAATCAGTTATACTACATAGGACTATTTGACCCTTCTGCCTTTAAATTAAGCAATAAAGACATGTCATAAGGTATAGAAAATAAGAGTAAGAATTAGGAACTCATGTATAATTACTCATGTAATAATGATTGCCCCTAGTTGGGGTGGGGTAAATTCCTTGGAAAAGATGATTGAGCGTGTGTGAATTGTGCAGCAGCTCTATTCCATCTCTTGACCCTCAACTATCTTAGAGCATCCTTCCTCATTAGTTGATATTGGCACAAAATTTTAGAACAAAAAATTAATGCATGAATTTTTTCGAAATGGGAATGGGTAGATTTTGAAGATGTTTTTCTCCTGCAAATGTTAAGGTTTTGATAGAAATTGGTGGGGCCCACTATAGGATTTAATTTGCGCCTCACACGTGAGGCGCAAATCATGCGCCACGCGGGCGTGTGACTACTTCTTCTTCTTTTTTTTTTCAGTTTTTTTTGTTTTGTTTTATTTTTTCCTTTTATTATTTTCCTCCACCCCATTTTTTCTTTCCTAATCACACTTACAAAAACTACTCAAAAATCACACCCGAGTTTAACTATTGTGAAAGGCCTTACCAATGGAGTTTATTCAAGATTTTTTAGAAATTTTTGTATGTGTGATTAGGAAAGAAAAAATGAGAAGGGATGAAAAAACAAAAACAAAACAAAACTGATTTTAAAAAATAAATAAATAAAAATAGGAGCTATCAGGCGCCTCTGGTGGCTGTCACGCACGTTTTTATGGTGCTGATACTGTTAGAATTTGCAAAAGTCATTTTGGCCATTTATATATTTTATATTAATAATATTATTAATAGTATTATTATATTAATTAATAAAATAAATAACTTTTTTATAAGGTGCTGTGATAGTGGAGCATTTTTTAAAGAAGTGAGAGAATTGTATGAATGGAGAGTGAATAGTAATTAATTGCAAATTTAATTATATATACTCCGTACTATTTTGAAAGTGAGAAAATTTTATGTATACGGATAACCTTTTATCTTGTAGACTAGCTGGAAGCTATCTCTTCAGGTCGAAGCACTAAAAGTCACAATTGTTGTATTTTCGTCGATCGAGGGAATCTACTACTTCTACGACAACTCCGCTTCTCGCTCGAGTGATATAGATTCCATAAGCCAAAAGAGCCCTTTCATACGATCCATGAAAACAAGGGCTTGTTCACTTGTTGGTAGGTTGGAGGATTAAAAACATGACTCTTGCTTTCTAATTGGCACCTACTTCTATCAAAATGATCAAGCGGAACTTCTATAAGTGTAGTGCAAGGAATCCGCTTCACAACTTTTTACTTCTTGCTCATGCAAAACGGCTTATTGTATAAGTTGATTCTCCTTCTTTCTTATTTGAGGATTTAGCCATGGTTGATAGTTTATTTTAGTTCAAATTTATTTTAATCTTTATAAAGAGTAATATAAACAAAATACTTTACAACTCCTATTTTAATATTCATCTTTATTCAAGTTTGTACCATCAGTTGAGTTCATTAACTAGCATAGTTGAAGAAAATGCTGGCATTAATTTTATGAGTGGGCAAGTGTTCATAACTTGTTTTGGGTGTATTAGTTAACTTTTTACATTGTAAAAGCTTAATATTAATGTATTAGTTTTGACGGTAATAATGTGTTACCGGGTATGTAATCTGAGTATTATTGAAGTAAGATGGTACAGTGTTTGAGTGCAGTGCTCAGCGTACAAGTGAGTTTAGTATGTATTTGTCTAAGTTCAATTGTCGTAAGAAGTGTCCCCCCTTTTCAACAAGTGTTGTGAGCCTTTTTATCCGAGGCCGAGGTGATGACCTCGGTCAAAATTAGCCGAGGTGAGGACCTCGACAAAAATTGGCTGAGGTGACGGCCTCGACCCAAATTGGCCGAGGTGATGACCTCGGCGTATTTATTGGTGACGCTGCTCGGGTAGGTGACGCCATTCACCGCTTGAGGAGGTGACACTTTTCGAGGTGGTGACACTGCTCGTGGAGGTGACGCCACTTGAGGAGGTGACACCACTTGATGAGGTGACGCTGCGTGAGGAGCAGCGCCACTTGATGAGGTGACGCTGCTTGAGGAGCAGCGCCACCTGATGAGGTGGCCGACTTCAAACCAAGTGTTGGCCGAGGTGGTGACACTGCTCGTGGAGGTGACGCCACTTGAGGAGGTGACACCACTTGATGAGGTGACGCTGCGTGAGGAGCAGCGCCACTTGATGAGGTGACGCTGCTTGAGGAGCAGCGCCACCTGATGAGGTGGCCGACTTCAAACCAAGTGTTGGCCGAGGTGGTGACACTGCTCGTGGAGGTGACGCCACTTGAGGAGGTGACATCGCTTGATGAGGTGACGCTGCGTGAGGAGTAGCGCCACTTGATGAGGTGACACCAGCTTGATGAGGTGACTCCCGCTTGATGAGGCGACGCTGCTTGAGGAGAAGCGCCACTTGATGAGGGGACACCCGCTTGATGAGGTGACGCCGCTCGTGGAGGTGACACCACTTGAGGTGTTAACGTTGTTCGAGGTGGTGACACTGCTCGTGGAGGTGACGCCATTTGAGGATGTGACACCACTTGATGAGGTGACGCTGCTTGAGGAGCAGCGCCGCTTGATGAGGTGACACCAGCTTGATGAGGTGACACCCGCTTGATGAGGTGACGCGCCACTTGATGAGGTGACACCAGCTTGATGAGGTGACACCAGCTGATGAGGTGACGCTGCTTGAGGAGCAGCGCCACTTGATGAGGTGACACCACCTTGATGAGATGGCACGAGCTTGATGAGGTGACACCCGCTGATGAGGTGACGCTGCTTGAGGAGCAGCGCCACTTGATGAGGTGACACCACCTTGATGAGGTGGCACGAGGTGACGCCGCTCGTGGAGGTGACACCACTTGAGGTGTTGACGTTGCTCGAGGAGGTAACGCTTAATGTGATTGAGGTGGTGACCTCGCCCGTTTGATGAGGTGACGCTGCTTGAGGAGCAGTGCCACTTGATGAGGTGACGCCACTCACCGCTTGATGAAGTCCACGGCTTGGATGGGAGCCGTGTTCACTCGGTAACGCCACTGCTTGTAAGTCCACTACTTGGATGGGAGCAGCGTTCACTGGGTAAAGCCACTGCTTACAAGAGGTGAACGCACAAGTGAAGGAGGCGGATGCACTTGAGGAGGAAGTGTCCGTGGTTGTTGTTGAGTTGGCTACAGAGATCACCCTTGCGGCGATCTCCCACGCGGTTACTGTTGAGCTACTCACGAAGATCACCCGAGGGGTGACCCTTTTTCACCTGACTAGGTGTATGCGAGCTGCTGGATCCAGATGCCATTGATAGTGATGAGATGAACTGAGTGGTTTGTGATTTTGTGAATTTAGTCTGTGATCTGATCTCGGTTCTCAATGAAAGCACCAATGACGGTAATAATGGTGTTACCAGGTATGTAATCTGAGTATTATTGAAGTAAGATGGTACAGTGTTTGAGTGCAGTGATCAGTGTACAAGTGAGTTTAGTATGTATTTGTCTAAGTTCAATTGTCGTAAGAAGTGTCCCCCCTTTTCAACAAGTGTTGTGAGCCTTTTTATCTCCTTCAGCTCAGTAACGGAGCGTTAATGCCAAGGGCTGAGGAACCGTTGAGCATTAATGCCTTGAGCTGAATGTTGGTTGTTAATGCTGAGGAGCTTGAACGTTGAGGAGCTAAACGTTGGTCATCAATGCTGAGGAGCTGAACGTTGGTCATCAATGCTGAGGAGTTGGACTGTTGCGCATTGATGCTGAGGAGTGAGGTGTCTTGGATAGTTTGAACTGTCTTGACAATGTTTTGGGTCCTGTCAATGGTACCGGGTCGGGTGCCCAATTACCCTGTCAAGTTTAACTAATTAATTTTAATACAAAACTTGAGTTAGCATGACATGTATTATATTATATTGATTAGCAGTGACAGTTTAGCACCATGTCATCACGGATAATGGAAGAATTTTGTTAGTAACCATAATTATACTTAGATTTTGATGATGTTAATATTGAATTAGCTTATCTTAAGACAGCGGACCAGCGACCGAATCTGCAGAGCAGACCAGCAAAGCAGATTAGTGGACAACAAGGTTGAAAAAATCACTAGGCGCATGATTTTTATTAAAGAGAGACAGAGGATATAAGGGCTATATGGCTAATTGGCTAAAGGGAGACAGGGAGTCAAAGTCATATTTGAATCGCAAATTCGCAAGAGGAGAGGAACGGACGGAGAGGACAATTCAAGGCCGACGGAGGAGGGAGTCTGAACCATCGAATTCAAGGCCACCAGAGCAAATTCGCAAGCCAGATTTGAAGTCTGAAGTCTAGGCAGAGGTTCAAGGCTTCCGGAGCTCGTCCCATCGTCTTCGTTGCTGGTTGAGGAGAGAAGCAGAGGTTTAAGGCCAAACGGAGGGGCAGGCAACAACGAAAATTTCTGGGCTGCATTGCTCCATTCTTGGTGGTAGGCAATGGCAACGGCTCGTCTGTGGCAGGCGAGTTGTCCGTTCTTGGTGGTCTGTGGTAGGCGACGGCTTCTAGGCTTCGTTCATCGGCGAGTGACGACGACCAGATTTGATACGACCATTTATGTTTAGGTGACGGCATTTTTTTTTTGGGTTATACGGCCGGCTAAACTGCCTAGCCGGCTAGCCGCGGAAGAGGCCGATTCTAGCCTTCCTCGACACTGGTCCGCAAAGAGAGTAAAGAATTCATTTTTCTCTTTTGAAGAAATTCATTTTTCATTGGAATAAATTCTTCATCAATCAAACAAAACAAAATCATTTTTCAGGTCATAAAAGTTCAAAATGCGGTTGTTATGCCATAAACCCGAGTCCATGTTCACAATTTTTTAGAAATCTATGTTCACAAATTTATAACTTTATATTCACAATTTTAGAATTTTATATTCACAAGTACAGAACTCTATATTCACAATTTCATAACTCTATATTTAATAGTATAAACCAATTTTTTTAATCTATATAACAAAAACTATGCCCCTACCATTGATAAGTTCAAGCAATGCTTGAATTTAGTTGATTGTTCCAGTTATTGAGTTTATGGTCAATTTGATCCAAGGTGGAGATTGCTAGAATTGGGTGACTCAAATTATTCTTCGTCTTCATGCATTAATTTGCTCCACGTGACCTCCACTAACTCGGGGTGTCAATATAGGTCGGTCCACGACATTAGGCATGCCCCACCGCTAGCTTTTCTTTCACGGGCCTTTGCGAACCAGCCCGTGGGCTAGGAGTATGCAACCCTAATCCGTCTCATGCAGGCTCACGGGCCTAACTTCAAAAATAAAATAATTATTATATTACTCTGTATTATTTTATATTCAAATAATTTAACATAAATATTAAACTTTTTTCGTATTTAAGAATTAAACAGAATTGCATCTTTTAAAATTTTAATGTTGTGTGTGTGTGAGAGAGAGAGTGTGTGTATGTATATGTGTGTGTATATATATATATATATATATATATATATATATATATATATATATGTTTGTTTATTTATTTATTTTAATTTATGAAAAGCCCGTTACCCGCGAGGCCTGCATCTTCGCAGACAAAAAAAATTCTAGGCCCTAACCCGCCTCACCTCAGGACGCGATTTAATGTTGGTCCGTGAACTTCGATCCACCTTAACAATTTATGAAAAGCCCGTTACCCGCGAGGCCTACATTTTCGCGGACAAAAAATTTTAGGCCCTAACCCGCCTAACATCGGGACGATTTAGGGCTGGTCCGCGAACTTTGACCCACCTTAACAATTTATGATAAGCCCGTTACTCGCGAGGCCTGCATTCTCGTGAACAAAAAAATCTAGGCCCTAACCCGCTTCACCTCGAGACGATTTAGGGTTGGTCTGTGAAATTCGACCCATCTTAACAATTTATGAAAAGCCCGTTACCCGAGAGGCCTACATTTCCGCGGACAAAAAATTCTAGGCCCTAACCCGCCTCACCTTGAGACGATTTAGGGCTGGTCCGCGAACTTCAACCCACCTTAACAGCCCTACCACTAAGCATGATATCCACTTGCTTCTCTCTTTATCGGCTCTGTTACAATGTAGTATCTGTTTATACATAAAAAAAGTCAATACCCCGAAGCAACAACTATACCGCTCGACCACAAGGCCTTTAGCATCTCTCTAGTATATCTAGTTTAAATATTTTTGTAATACTTATTACATTATCTTTTAATATTTATTACACTACTCTTTATTACCAAATATTTTTTTCTACAATACTTTGCCTTTTTCCTCATTTATAATTTCAACTTCTCTATAATTTTCAATTACGATTGTTCACTTCTATATTATTCCGATATAATCCTAACAATAATGTTTTAATTTAGTGAAACTAGTGATTAAAAAAAATAAAAAAGGAGGTAAAATATGGTACTTCGAGGAGCATGTGGTCAGTGGTGACACAAAAGTAAGAAGGGAATCAATAAATTTTGTCGTTTAGTTGTGTTGTACGGAACCAATACAAAATGATAGCTTACTCTGATTGGTTGTGCACATAAATTTGACGTGCAGTTGGCAAGTGCATTATTGAAACCCCACAACTCAATTCTTTTAGTAAATACCAATGAGGTCCTCCGACTTTGATGACACTGTCAATTTTAGTGCTCAACCTTTTAAATCAATCACTTTTAATCATTCAACTTTGATGTCACCGTCACTTTTAGTCCTTAACTTTCAAATCAACCACTTTTAGTCCTCTTACTTTTTGTTTCTAGCCACATATGGTCATTTCTTTACAATTGGACATCTAATGTTATTTTCTCAAGGGCAATTCAGTCATTCCGTCCACATACTATTGAAGTTTTTTTTTCACTTCCTAATTTTTCTTTACAAGTTGCATTCTTGGAATATGCTTAACACTAAATTTTGGACCGAATGACTGAATTGCCCTTTGAAAATGACATTAGATGTCCAATTGTGAAGAAAGGACCATATGTGGCTAGAAACAGAAAGTAAGAGGACTAAAAGTGGTTGATTTAAAAGTTGAGGACTACAAGTGGCGACGCCATCAAAGTCGGAGGACTAGAGGTAGTTGATTTAAAAGTTGAGGACTAAAAGTGGCGGTGCCATCAAAGTCGGAGGACCTCCATTATTGGTATTTACTCCAATTCTTTAATAATATAATAAATTTCACTTTTCGTCCATTTATTATACATTAATCATATTTGGTCCTTAAACTATTACTATCTCCGTCTCATTTTAGTTGACTGATTCTTTTAACGAGACTTAACTGAAGTTCTTTTTAATCCAATTTTTTATAATATTAAATTTTACATTAATATATAAAATTTATATATTTAGAAACTACATTAAAAGTACTATTAAACACACAAAAATTAAATTTAAAAATAATAAAAAATTACTAAAGAAAATAAATAATAAAGAAAGAGTTGGTTTGACCAATAAATAGTAAATAGAACAGGTAAAATGGGACAGAGGAAGTAAAATTTTCTAATTAGATGCGTGACTATGTAATTTTTATCATATTTGGTCCTGTCATCCAATTATTCGGCCAACTATTGTCAGAAGTGCTCATTTCAGAATAAGTAAATGCATGCAGTGCTCCTTCCAGAAGAACTCCTTTCGGGAGGAGCACTTTCGACAATAGTTGGCTGGGAAATTGGACGACAGGACAAAATGCGATACAAATTACATAACTATACACCTAATTAGAAAATTTTAATAATCAAGAACCAAATGTGATTCATGGATAATAGTCAAGGGACCAAAAATGAAATTTTCTCTTCTCTTAATGGGATCATAATTGCAATTCGCTGGCCCAGGTGAAATTGTCGCTTATGAGAATTGAACCCGGGTTCTCCCAAAATTCCTCCCACAAAGAGAACTCATTTGCCACTTGAGCTACCCATTGGGTTAGATGAATGATTCTTTTTATTTAACACCAAAAAAACTCCATAATAAATAAATAAAAATAAAAGCCCGAAGTTTCAATGAATCCCCACCACCATCAAGTCAACAACTAAAACTTAATCAAAGCAACTGAGAAGAACAATAAGTCACTAAGAATTCCTCACCTCCAAAGTCAGGTATGGATCGGATGTCTGGGTTCGCCAAAGCATTTGGTGCTGTTTCAGATGTTGCTTCTACTGCCTGGGCCTATGCAAAGGAGCTTTCAAACTCACCAGTTCTTCAACCAAAACTCAACATCTTAGGAGTTCAGAGTTCCCAAACCAGAGATCTTCAAGGATCTTCCTTAACGCCATTAGAAGATAGCCTCAACGTAAGTCTTTAATTTAAATTAAATCTTTAAAATTGACGGCGTTTACTGTACGTTTTTCCTTTTATTATCTATTTTTGTTTCTTTTTCATGTCTCCCAGAAAAATGGGAAAATATGGTAATCTGATAAAGTATTTGGGTTCAGGGGATGTTTACTGGCATGGTCAAGAGTGGTGAAATGATTGTGGAAATTTGGATGAAATATGATGGCAAAGATGTTGAGGTCTTTCAACATTTCACCCTTCTTGCTTCAGAACTCGTTTCCAATGCATCTTTGGGAAGCAACTGCAACATATTTCCTGCCACTGGGTAATCACTCCCCTCCTCTTTTCTTATACAAATTATGAAATTATAATTCCCTATATTTATGTGTCTTTTATTTGAGCAAAATGATATAGACCTGTTTGGTAAATGTCTGATAGCTGATAGCGGTTAGTTGATTGGATTAAAATGTATAACTAGTTGATAACATTAGTTGATTATAGAAAGCTGTTGCTTGATATAATTTATTTTCTTAAAAACTAATTGAAAAAGTTGATTAACTAAACATCTATATTAATGCCAAATACCTTGTGGTGTAGTGGCACTCGGTTTATTCGAGCCTCAAGCCTCAACTGAGGCAATTGTTGACTTTTTGTGCTTAACTGACTATTTTACTGAACAGGGTCATTGTATATCACCAATCTAGATACCTAATCATCATTTTTCCAACAAATTAAAGGATTGTTTATCCAGTTTTATTGGTGTGTTCTCTGTTGGTTGCATATATATATATATATATAGTGGGATTGTGAAAAAGAATGGTGAGATGGATTCCAAGGAACTTTTAGTGGCCAATCAAGAAAGCGAAAAGAGCAGCAAGATTTCAATTGAAGAGGTTGCGGATGAGTACAAGGCGCTCTGTTACGTGGGGTGTGTTGCCACAACATCTCTCCTGGGATGGGCAATTCATAAGCTATCTAGAGACAAGAACTTGCAGGAAAGAGCAAGGAAAGAAGTGATTGAAATGTTTGGCTGCCAAAACCCCAATCTAGATGGCATTGCAAGACTGAAAATTGTAAGCACTACTGTCACTATCCTAGAGTCCGGGGCAGTGCCCATCCCGGCCCGGCCCCTCCTTACTCTGAAGACCAGCCTTAACCTTGATGTCAAACTAGTTTCGCCCTACCATGACTCATAAGAGGAATGATAATAGCTTTCAATCAGTTGCGCCCTTCAAATAGTGTAGATCCCTTTTATAAACAAATTCAAGATTAGGGACAAGCTCCCCGAACTAAATCGGCATGACTGACTCACACTAGTACATAATTGCACATTCGCTACTGTTGTACACACTGGCGGATGGAACAGTCACTGTCATTGACTTTCCGCCACTGTTATAGAACGGTGGCGGAAAGCCTGGTCATCCGTTAGGAACGGTAGCAACAAGCTCCAGACATGACTAACCGCCCCGCAATTCTTAGCAATAGCAATAGCTTCCGACCAGTTGTGGCTTTCGAATTAGCTCGATTCCCTGGTCATAGGTTAGCATGGTTAGCTTAGGCAGACCTAAGCATCTAAGGCATAACTACCATTGACTAGCTAGTCAGTTGCCCCATATCCATTTTATGACAAGTTAATCAGTTGGTCCGTCCATTCATTCGGTTTAACACGGTCACGAAATCCGTGTGTGACACTAAGCCAAACTAAACTAACCTGCAGTATCAATATCATGCACTACAAGCAATAAAGGTTTCTTGTTTTGTGCTGTTAGGTGGATGAGATAATTGAAGATTGTCAGAGGCAATACCCTCTCCTGCCCTTCACCAAGGGAACTGCGCAAGAAGAATCTGTACCCTTCAAGTCTCCCTGTTACAGTGCTGGAACACATCTGGGGCTAAATTTCGCCAAGATTGAAGCCAAAGTTGTTCTTTCCATGATCCTAAAGCGTTTCGCCTTCACACTATCCCCATCTTACATCCACTCCCCGGTTCAGGGCTTCACAGTCACTCCAAAACATGGAATTCGAGTCATTCTCCAGAAGTTGGAACAGGAAGATAGCCAGATGACTAGGATTGTTAAAACTGTTGGTGTTATAGCTACTATAGGTGTTGCAGCATGGGGTGTATACAAGGTGGTTGGTGGTTTAGGACTAGAAGAAGAAATGGACCAAGGAAAGAAGAAGACGATGAAAAATCCAGGAAGGCCTTGGGAAAATATTCCTAAGAATGAGTTTAGAAACGATCCAGTAGCTCGCAAAGCTATATTTGATAGAACTCACAAACTCAAGAAAGCTGGGAAATGTGTAAAGGGTATGCTTTGAATCAATCAAAGTATTTAATTTATTTTGGGTTTCTATATGCTTATAAGGTGTTTGTTTTAAGTTTCTTGGACATTGTTGTTAGATTTTTGTATTTTACACTTTGTGGGTTTGTGGTTATTATGTACGTTTGTTACGTTGTATTGGATTTCAGAGTATTGAGCTGGTTATGTAATATGTTTAATTGTTGTAGCATTTCAAAAAATTTCCAAGTTTTTTTTTTCTTCAAATATTTAGGTTTTAAATAGGTTTCAATAAAGCCCATTTAAAGTGTACAACGTAGAGCCTTTAAATCTTTTTTATGAATTATATACTCCATAGAGCCCATTTAAAGTATTAAATAAGTTTTTAATATCAATGTAAATTTACAATGTAGTTATGAACATATACTGCATTGTAATAGAGTCAGTATTATTCAAAAAAAAAATATAAATGTAAATTTACATCCTTTTTCAATATGAGATAAATGTTACTTACAAGTATTCTCAAACTTTATTATTTCAAACTCAAATGGGTGAATTTTAAAAATCAATTTTCTTATTCGTCCATTATTCATTTTGAACTTATAATATATCAAATCAACCTATTGTGTACTTAGGAGAACACGAATCAGTTCGCATGAGCAGCTCAACTGGTCATAGGGGTGAAGTTTGGGAGAAGAGACCAGGGATCGGCGACAGTGTGTGCACAGTGCCTTTGAAGGAGAACACGAATCTACTTTGCTCCGAATAAAATAAAAAATGGACTCCACCAAAAATTATACCTTAAAATAATTACTAAAATTTCATTTTTAGTTAATTTTTATAACAGGCTTACCTTCACCTATAATGCATTTTGAAGTAACATGTAAAAAAAAAAAAAAAGTAACAGGTACAAATTTTCGTAAATCAAAGAAGCAAGGTTTCAAACATATTAAGATCCCCTTTCTAAGAGCAATCAATAATGGCATAACATTTACCTACTATAAAGCCAACAGGGTGAAGACTGGAGTATGCTGGTGCTACTTCCTTCTTTCTCTTATTATTATTATTATTATTATTATTATTATTATTATTATTATAGCTTTACTACTTTTCTACCGACATATCAAATCAGATAGCTAGAATTAGTGCTTTCCTACCCTAGAATTTAGGTGTCAAATAAATCATATAAATAAGTTTAATTGTATTGGATATCATTCTCCCTAATACTAATATTACCCAATACAGCTTAACATCAAAAAAGGAAAACAAAACAAATGAGATAATAAGCTCAAATAAAATATATGTGATTTCAAAGAAGCACTCAAGCACCTAACCAATTGATATTTTCTATTTGGTAATAGTTGACATGGCTTTCATGTAAAATTTTTCTTCTGTCCATTGCTTACATGGACATTACTTTTATTCCCTTCTCTTCTTGAGCAAAAAAAAAAAAAAAAAAAAAAAGGTCGGGCATGTTTTGTTATTGGTGGATCTGTCAACTTTGACGTTTTGACCAAAGTCAAAACGCCAAAGTAACCGTTTGGTTAGCAGCGGTTTGCTCCAAACCGCTGAACTTCCAAATGCTGCTATGAGCAGCGTTTGGGTTGGCGTTTTGGGGAAGAAAATTTTTCTTCCCCAAAACACCCTCCATTTTATTAAAAAATAATAATAAAAAAATTAAGATGGTTAGGAAGCCTGAGGCCTCAGGCTTCTCTTCCTCTTGCCCATCCGATGTGGGATGGGCAAGGGTAGAATAAGGGGCGTTGATCTCCCTTTTATAAGGGAGCTCAACGCCCCATTTTTTTTTGACTTATGACCACATCTTTACATTTTTTTTTGCTTTATTATTATTATTATTATTATTAACACTATTATTTATTATTATTATTATTACGGAGTATTATTATATATGTGCCTTTTTGATCATTTTACATGTTAACCGCTAATCTAAACAACTAATTTTACCAAACATTTTTTTACAAATCGTTAATACATCCCGCTGGTCAAACCTGCTAATATAATACGCTATTTGATAACCGCTAACACAATCCACTACCGCTAATTTCTAACCGCTGATAACCAAACAAGCCCGTCATCTTTTGTCACACAATCGTCTTCATAGATAAGCTATTGAGTTTGCTAAATTCCTTTCTTAGTTACATTATACGTTCTTTTCAAACACAGGCAATAGTCTGCTTTTGTCATGTCATACATCAATTTAAGAAAACAAAAAAGGAAATTAATTTATATTTCATTCTTCTTAGTTCTTACAATACAAAAAAAAATTGTAAGAAGAATGAAATATAAATTTAAAACGTGCACATATATATATATATATATATATATATATATATATATATATATATATATATATATACACACACACGGAGGAAGAAGTATTTTCTTTGTTTTTGACTTCTTGTGCACCCAAAGAGCTTGTGGTCTAGTGTCACTCGGTGTGTTGGTTTACACTCCCACATGAATGATCAGTGGAGGTAACTGTTGACCCTTTATGCTTAAGTAGGTTGAGAAAGTAGCTAAGAACAGATACTACATTATAACAGAGTCAGTAGTACTAAAAAAAAAAAAAATTCTTGTGTACTCTTCAAAAACCACTTTTCTAAAAGTAAATATTTTAGTCCATTAGCTCAACCACAGAAACAGCCCCTATATATTCCCCTCAACACTAATCTCCTCTCCCGTCTCCACTCTCCACCCGCCACCGACCACCGTAGCTTGCCTGACCGGTGATTGCTGAAGGCCACCATTGAAGAGGTAATAATATAATATGCTCTTCTTTTTTTTTTTGGTTTAGAACTTTAGATTTGTGTTTCTTTAGTGTTTTTTTGTGCTCAGTGCTTCGTTTTTCTTTGGTGTTAGTGCTTTATTGATTTCTTATAATCTTATATAAGAAATCAACTGGAATGAACTGAAACAAATCAGTGTGCAAGTGTACACTGGAATTTCAAATTTCACAGAAATTCCGGTGAAATGTAATCTCGTGACGACTGACGAGACTAGTAGACCACTGGCTTCCACGATTCTGCCGTCTGTGTAATTTTTTTTATTTTTTATTTGGAAACAGTAATGTAATTATTTAATTACTATTTTTCGTGAGTTCTTTGAAGGTATTGGAGTTCTGTAGGTTCTAAAAGGGTGACTTGTTAATTGAATAATAATTATGAGTAATTATGAATGATAATCATAAAGTAAAATTATGACTTTACCTAATTGGTTAATCGAAAAAATAACAGAAGTAATTTTTTTACCGGCTCGATTTCAACTTGTTTAATTGGTTTATGACTTTACTAAAAATCGATTGAAAAATATGATTTCTACAAATCAGAAGTTACCTAAAGTCCTAATGTTATTAGTTAATACTTGTAATAAATTTAATATAAATAAATGAATAAATTTTAGTTTAATTACTCCATAATATTTATATAAAGATACAATTAATTGTATTAATTAATACTTGTATTTGAGATCTTACGGAAATTCTATGAAGTATTTGAGGGCGATATTGATATTTTACTAAAATTTTCTTGTTGATTTGTTTTGCAGAAATGAAATTTGACGATCCCTTTGAGGTCGAAGAGCCTATTTCTCCGTACAGGGATGCCATTACTCTAGATTGGGATGATGAGACCTCCCCAACTCGATCATCCTTTGACATCGAGCAGCTTGTTAAAGAATTAACGTCAAAGTCAATGCCAATGCCATCTTCCTTTATCAGTCATGTCGAATCAACCATATCTCGCGGAAGCGACGACGACATCATTGACCCCGAGATCGAGAAACACTTCACTGCGGCAACCTCGATAAATCTTGCATTTACTAATGTTGCATGGTCGGTATTATCGTTACTAACATATCTTAGCTTGCAGCTGATTCAATTCACGGCGTCGACTTTGAGACAAATCAAAATATTAGAGTACAAAATCATTGAGAAGACAAATGAAGGTTATGTAGGTTTGGCCAATAGGGACAGTGAGCTTGAGGATCTAAAAATCAAAATTTCCGTTGCTGAGAAGGAACTCGTTGAACTTGAAAAGAATGTTGTTTCAACTCTGGCCGACTACAAGTCATCGTCGGGCTACCTGGATGAAGCAGTTCAACACCCATTCATTCTGGCGCCTCAAATTTTCAAAGAGCGCAACCGGGCCGAGTCTTTTTTCAAGCTGATATTGTCCACTGAGATTGGGAGAGAGCTAGTGTTGAAATACGGCAAGTGGGCCTACCAGACTGGACAATACAATATGCAAAATCGAATCATTTTGAACCTTACTAGGAACTTATTACATAAGTATGACTTGAAGAGAGTGCTTGACATTCTGCCTGAGAAGATTCCTGATCCTGGAATGGCACCGGCACCATTTTGCGAGACTGTTAGTCTTGAAGAAATCTCGGAGACGGAAACCCAGGAGAGTGAAATCGTCCGCTTAAATGTTGACCGAACGAGAACTAAGTTATTAATTTTAAAAAATTCAGTTGTTTGGTGTTTGATGTTGTGTGCGCGTGGATGTGTGTATGTATGTATGTATGTATGTGTGTGCGTAGGGAAGGGTTTAGGTGCAGGATCGAGTAAAAAATGGGGTTAGACGATCTAAGCCATTGATCAAATTTAGATCAATGGTTCAAATCATTGAAAATTAAAATTAAAAAAAATGCGTATCCTCTATTAATGCTCTCATCGGAGCCCTAAACAACCTAAATGATTCATAAAATTGTTTATAAAATTCATAAATAAATCACACACCTTAAGGAAACAAACCACGCACCTAAAGGTTTAAAATGACACACTTTTTCTTTTTCATTTGTATGTTAAGGCGCGTGATTTGTGTACTTCATGTGTGTCATTTTAAACATCTTTTTAAAAAATTGGTTAAAATGACACACTTTAAGTACACAAATCACGCATCTTAAAAAGGAAACTCATGCACCTTAAGAAGAAATTCACGCACCATAAATTTCAACAACTGATTCAACTTAAGCACAAAAACCTCGTACTTTAAGAAGTAAATTCATGCACATTAAATTTGACTTAAATGCAAAAAGATCAAATTTCCACCGCACAACTGCAAGAGAACTCATTTCTATGTGTGTGTGTCTATATATATATGATGGGTAAATACCCCCAGGGACTACTGTAGAAATATAATGTATAGTCCGTGTATTGTTATACCATTAAAAGGTCGGGTGTCGCTTAGAAATTGTTAAGGGTCAAATGTAATATTATATTCCTGAAAGGTCAGGTCCTATTTCTATATAAAGGACCTGACCCTCCATTGTATTGGCATCCTGAAATGCATGGATCTCTTTGATCCTTTCATCATGTCCATCCCTCACTCTCTTTCTTCTGGCTCTTCTTTTCCAGGGAGGAAACCATAGCTTTCCTCCCCAAGCATACACACTCCATACACTACATCATACACAATCAAACACACGTGGTGTAAATTCGTACCACCGTTTACATTTACACCATCAATATATATATATATATATAATGTTGAATTATACATTTATATTGTCAGGTGCCCACTTTTTTTAAGCTCATTCATTTAGCCCACTCTCATAAGTCTACTAGTCTCAAGTCTGTTCTCCACTATTCATAATTCTATTTAGTATCCATGATTCTATGGGTTAGCAAAATATAAGTTAATCGCTTGATAACTGCTAACTGATAATCGAATCGACCGAAAAATCAGTTATCAATCACTTATTTTTTTGAGTACTATTGAATATATTACAATGTAGTATCTGTTCATAATTACTTTCTCAACCTACTGAAGCACAAATAATCAACATTACCTTTATTAAGGTTCGAACCCATTCCCTTCCACATGGGGTGCAAACTTAAAAAAATTACGGAGTTGGGATCACTTACTTTTATTAATCCTAAAAAAAGTTAATATTTTTGGTTATTTAAGTTAGGTTATTGGGAGCTTAAGCGGTTGCCTAGCCGGCCAGCGGCCTAGACCACTATTTAAGGTGATATGCTAGGCGAGAATTAATCGACGCCTAAGCGAGATTTTTGCAACACTAATTATTACTAAGCTATTATTATTAAGCCTGAGATGAGTCTTTATTAATATTAAGACAAAGATGAGCTATTATTATTATTAAGCATGTGATTGGCCATTATTATTATTAAGCCTTAGATGAGCCATTATTAAGACTGAGATGGACTATTATTATTATTAAGTCTGAGATGAGTCATTATTATTATTAAACATAAGATGTGTCATTATTATTACTATGCCTGAGCTGGGCCATTATTATTACTAAACATGAGACGATCCATTATTATTATTAAGCCATGAGCCATTATTATTATTATTAAGCCTAAGCCTAAGATGTGCCATTATTATTAAGCCTAAGCCTAATTGGTTTATGACTTTACTAACTACTCTTTATTACCGAATTTTTTCTCTAAAATACTTTGCCTTTTTCCCTCATTTATAATTTCAACTTCTCTCTATAATTCTCAATTCCTATTGTTCACTTCCATATTATTCTGTTATAATCCTAACAATAATATTTTATTTTATTTGCAATTAGTGATAAAAAGAAAAAAAAAAGAAAAAAAGAAGTAAAATATGATACTTCGAGGAGCATGTGGTGACACAAAAAGTAAGAAGGGAATCAACACATTTTGTCATTTAGTTGTGTTGTACGGAACCAATACAAAATGATAACTTTGCTTGTTGGTTGTGCACAGAAATTTGATATGCTGTTGGCAAGTGCATTATTGAAACTCCCACAACTCAATTCTTTAATAATACGGAGTATTTATTTGAGTGCTCCACAAGAATGCTGTTCGTAAGCATTCTCTAAACTTTATTTTTCCAAACTCGAATGAGTTGTATTTAGAAATTAATTTATTATTCGTTGTTTATTAATTTTGAGTTTATAATATATCAAATTAAATACGGAGTATCTTAGAAGAATATAAATTCATTTTGATCTGAACTAAATTAGAAATTTAAAAGTAAACTCTGCTTAAAATTATATCTTAAAATAATCATTAAAATTACAATTTTAGTTAATTTTTTAACAATTAAGTTTCCTTTCAAAAATAATGCATTTTTAAGTAACAACTTTACGTAAAGTTATAAATCAAAGAAGCAAGGTTTCAAACATATTAACATCACCCTTGGCCCCTTCTAAGAACAATCAATAAAGGCATGTTTGGTTGGCAGGAAATTTTTTCCAAGGAAAACATTTTCCTAAAAACCATGGGAAGTGAAATTTTCTTGGGTTTGGTTCATTGGAAGTTATTTTCCAAAAGAAGTGTAATTCCTCATTTTTTTTGGAAAACAAAATCTTAGGGAGGGGGGGGGGGGGGNGGGGGGGGGGGGGGGGGGGGTGAGATTTCTTTTTCCAGTGCAGTTGAGAAGAAAATGTTATGGTAAGACAAATTTACCCTTGTACTTATGTCTTAATTACATACATATAAATAATAATAATAATAATAAGGGCATATAAGTCTTTTTACATATTATTCATTACCATTCTAAATTCAACCAAACAGTGGAATCAATATTCTCAGTAACTTCTTTTCCACCAACCAAACAATAATATTTATTTTTTTGATAATTACTTTTTCGTGAAATTTCACTTTCAATTTCTTTTAAATATTTTTCGCGAACCAAACGAACCCTAATGATATAACATTTAACTATGATAAAGCCGACAGGGTGAAGAAATTAAAGCCGCCGGTGCTATACTTTTCCCCAATCCACGATATTTTCCATAGCAAAGCTGTCCCACTCTACTTTTTCTTTTCTTTTCTTTCTTTAAATAAATTCAAAAATGCTTCATGTTTATCCAAAAGCATACTCCTAAATTTTACTTCCACTTGTATTTAAATTTGATTGGAAAAAGAAAAAAAGAAATGAATAAACATCAAGACTCCATACTAAATTAAGCAATTAAGACATATTATGTCATAGGAAATAAAAATGGGTGTATAATTTGAGAGTTTATAGAATTACCCAAATAATTTTTATAGCTTTAATACTTTTCCATCGATATATCAAATCAGATAGCTACAATTAGTGCTTTCCTACGCTATAATTTAGGTGTGAAATAAAATTATATAAATATAAGTTGAAAAAATTACATTTTTCGTCCCTAAGTTATAAGGTAATTGTAGAATTCGTTGTTGAGTGTTGGTCATGTTCACTTTTCGTCCCTAAGTTATCATTGGCGTTGTACTTTTCATCCTTTCATGCTCAATTTTTATCCCTAAGTTATACTAAAATTGCAAATTTTGGCCATACTGTTTTATTAGTAAAGTGACAAAAATGCAATGTCAATGATAACTTAGGGACGAAAAATGAGTATGACCAATACTTAAGGACAAAATCTATATTTACCCATGATGATTTTATTAGGGTCGAGTCCACCATAAACCGAGTATAGGGGTACAGAATGGGAAGTAGGAAGAAAGAAGATTTATTACTCAGGGAGTTAGGCCCAAAATAGTACGTACAAAGCCTAAGATATTGACCCAAAATGACGGCCCAAAGAATACATAAATAAATAAATAAATAAATAAATAAATAAATAAGCTAGGGAGCTAATAAATAAAATAGAAATAAACGAGCTAGGAAATAAAATAGAACTAAATATGTTACCAACATGACTTGAACCCTGGCGTGCCAGCAAGAGGAAGAAAGCTCAGACCACTAGACCAGAAGGCATTTGGTGAACCAATGGGTGCCTTTTAAAGGGAGGGAAGGGTGCCTATTTATATTGTTGTAGGACTCACAGATCGTTGACAAATGGACGGCATCTGACAGCCTTCATTCTTGGCTACACACGTGTCCCCCCATGCATAAGTAGAGCTTCCTACCTTTTAGTACACAAGATCTTGATAGTTTAGGTGGTTTGTCCTTGTGTTGCTATGTAGGAGGCTATGGGTTTGAATCCTTATGATATTGCTCCAAGCTTTCTTCTTCCCTTAGCCCAATAGATTCCCATTATTCTTATTGGGCCAAGACTTTTCCAATAAAATGGACCCTCGGGGTTCATGTCTCCATCAACCCTATAACTTAGGGACAAAAAATACAATTTTCTCTAATAAGTTTAATTGTTGATCCCAAAGGTTGAATCTCCAACCCCAAGGGCATCTTACGCCCCAACACGCTAAAGTATTTGGGAGGATATAAATTATAACAACTCAGTTGAATACAGATGTTAGAGTCTAGACTTTTGCTTATTGCGCATAAGGAGCCCTCCACACTTTGAGATATTGCTCTCACACTGTCGCTTGTGAAACTTAATCTCAAATTTCACATTCTTACGGACATAAATAAATTTAATTGTATTGGACATCATGTTTCAAACAAAAATTGTACTCCATATTAGAAATCATTGTCTTCTCTCTCAAAAAAAAAAAAAAAAAGAGAAAAAAAAAAAAAAGGAAATCATTGTCACTAACACTTAAATGGTCAAAAGGTCGATCTTTCCAGGTGGGACCTAGAAAGATTTCATGGCTTTAAATTCATAATTAAATAATCAATAAGTTATCTAAAATTGTTATGGTTGAATGACCTTTAATTAAAATTTCATGAGTTCAATTTAATTTTAATATTTTCATATGTACCCAACATAATTTTAATATTTTCATACATGTTGTGATGTTCAAAATCATAATTTGTTCGTGAACAAGAAATAGTCTATGTTCATGAACAATAACTAAACAAAAAACATAACGACTATAAAAAATTATACTAAACTAAAGTAGTATCGTAAATTAAAAAATAAAACAAAATAAATTGTACTTAAGCTCTCAAAAAAATAAATAAATAAATTGTACTTAAATGAGCATCGTCGCGAACTGTCTTAAACAAACGCTAAATAAATATGTTCATGAATATTAATAAATGAACACTAAATAACCATGCTAATAAACATTATTAAACGAACACTGATGAAAGCGTTCACGAGCATACAAATATTCAAACTATGTTCGTTTATTGAACAATGTTTAAAATTTATCTATTTATATTTGTTGACCTTAATAAACGAACATAAATGATCTTTTATCAAATAGAAATACAAGTAATTTATTAAAACCTCTGTTCACTAAATAATACTTTTATCAATGACAAACTGTGATAACCTGGGGTGTGATTGAATGGAAGGGACTCATTCATTCTTAACCAAAGGTCAAGGGTTTGATCCTTGGATGTTTTATGTCCTGATAAAAAATGACTACTGAAAACTGTGTATATTTTGATAATGACTTCCAGAAAAATGAGCTCAAACGTCGGAAATCATTTTTCGGGTTACCAAACACATCTAAGTATATATTTGGGATGCTTTCAGTCCCTAGCACCACCAACACACACTTATTCCAAGCAACTGAGAAGACCAATAAGTGAATATGGATTCCTCTTCTCCAAACTCAGGCATGGATCGGATGGATGGGTTTGCAAAAAAAGCATTTGGTGCCGTTTCAGGCGTTGCTTCTACTGCCTGTGGCTATGCAAAGCAGCTTCCAAGTTCACACATAAATGGGATGGATTTGTGTGGGAAAGCATTTGGGGCTGTTTCAGGTGTTTCTTCTACTGCCTGGGGCTATGCAAAGCAACTTCCAATTTCACACATAAATGGGAAAGCATTTGATGCTGTTTCAGGTGTTTCTTCTGCTGCCTGTGGCTATGCAAAGCAGCTTTCAAACTTGGCAACAGATCAACAAAAACTCAACATCTTAGCGGTTCAGAGTTCTCAGATCACAGATCTTATAAACCTATATGTAAGTCTTTAAATCTTTAATTGAGGAATAATTGGCATGGGTTTTCCTTTTTTTTTTTTTTTTTTTTTCTCGTTGGATTCGATCTCTAGTTTTCCTTTCTTGTTCTTTGTTTTTTGAATTGGAGAAAAGTACAGAGAAATTATATATATATATATTCTCTATTTTACTTTTTCCGATCCGATCCTGTTAGGACTTAGGATCAAGCCCCTCCCATCCAACCCATGACTCTAATACAGGATCAGAGGGACTTTATTTCCTTATACCATCATAGAGTACATTTTCAAGGAGTTGAGTGTTAGACTTGGCCTTTTAAGCCATTACTAGTTTTCGCTCAACAATCCCTCAGCCACCGACTTGGTGTTTACCGGTCTCTGCCCAACAATTTTTCTCTTTCGGCCTCCGTCCAACAATCCCTAACTGTGGGGTGCTAGACTTGGCTTTTTCCCTCCCTCACCAACTTAGCTTTAATACCACTTATTAAGATCAAACTCTTACCACTTATGCTAAAAGTTATAGCTAGTAGCGTAACTTATTTCCACCACACATTTTCAAGACATTTGGTGTTAAACTTGATCCTTTAAGCCTTTTATTGACAGCCTAGCAATCCCCAACCACCGGATGCTTGACTTAGCCATGTTTGGTAAATAATTAGCCTATTAGCCAATTTTGGCATATTTGACAATTATTAGTTGTTTGACTTGGTTAAAAGATCAATATAAATGTGGTTAATAAGTTTTTTGTAACTCCAAAATACTAAATTTTAAAATGCACTCAAAAGCAACATTTTCAATTAGCCCTTTGAGAAAAAAAATTATATCAAACAACTATCATCTAACAGCTAATTTACCAAACACTTTCCTACAATCAGCTAATATTATCAATTAATTATACTTTCTAACCCAATCAGCTAATAACCATTTATCAAACAGGGACTTAGTCTTTACCGGCTTCCGTCCAACATCCACTTTTTCATTTTTCCCAGAAAAATGGAGAATATGGGTGGTAATCTGATGAAGTATTTGAGTGCAGGGGATGTGCACAGGACTTGGGGTAAACGCTACAACAGTTGGTGCTGTAGCTACAGTGGGCGTTGCAGCATGGGGTGTGTACATGCTGGTTGGTGGTCCAGGAAAGAAGATGATGAAAAATCCTGGAAGGCCTTGGGAACTCATTGACGCTGGTCCAGGAAAGAAGATGATGAAAAATCCTGGAAGGCCTTGGGAACTCATTGACGCGGTTGAGTTTAGAAACAACCCAATATTTCGCAAAGCTATGTTTGACAGAACCCACCTACTCAAAGCAGGTCTTTATATCCCGGCCTAGACAGTATATTGAACTTGTGCTGTTATATTTTTATTATCTTTTGGACTTGTGGGTTTGTGGTTATATATGCACCTGTATGTGTTGAATTGGAGTTTCAAGTATGGGACTAATTATAAGCTAAAGTTGTGTATTATTGATATTAAAGACCTACTACGCTCTTTTCCTTATGTGTGTATCCAGTTTACTAAACGATCAGCGAATAGAGCTGCTCACTCACTAGCTAGAGAGGCTCTTTCATTGTCTGATTGTATGGAATGGGTGGATCATCCCCCTTCCTTCCTTTGTAATATTTTGTCTTCGGACCTTATTGAATGAATCTTTCGTTTTACTTCAAAAAAAAAAGTTGTGTATTATTATTATTACTAGTATTTTCACCCGTGCGATGCACGGAATGAATTTGTTATAATATATTAAGAATATTTAGATCGATATATAATTATATAAATTATAACATCAAATATTATATAGTGCAATTGAAGATATGTTTTGGATCGATTATGTTTTCTGATGTTATCCTTGTTTGAATTCTAGCAAATAATTGCTTAATTAATAGATAATGTGTAGATGTACGCATGCGGTACTGAAACTTTAGAGATTTTATATATCATTGTAGACACATTATTGAAAACCTCTTTGTAGACAACATTGGTAGTAGCAACACAATCTTGTCCATCCTCGTCTAGAACTAATTAACACTTTCAGGCTATCAGGATGGGTGACTTGGGAGAAAGCCACGTATAATTGGCTGTGATTAAAAAATGATTTTTTTCATCAATAACCTAACGTGAGTTAGAGTTCAACCTTGGGTTTTTGTTGATAATCATGGCATATGCAAGAATCAGTGTGAATTATTTATGCTGGAACTTGAAGGGCAATCTCGTATCAGAAAGAGTGAGAGACATTCGAGGGATAAGAACTTTGGTTCCTTCATATGTCCCATTAACTATTTTTGCTTAAACAATGTGATCTACCAATATTGTGATGATGAGTTGCGTACCATTATAAAGACCAAGAGAGTGGTCTATCTTCCGCAATAACATAACATGTGCACCTACCTTTAATGCCAATGAATGATTAAGAAAATCATACAATCTCAAACTATTTAAGAATTTAGGAGTGTGTACTTCTAATAGATTTTCACCGTATGGTTTTGCCTTAACTATGTTCGTCCTTTTGCAATATTCATGTCGCACATGTACTGGTTAATTTGATCAACGACATCTAAATTGGCGAGCAGATCATTGACCTTCCAGCTACAACTCATCAAGCGTGCCATATCTTGAGTTTGAAAATTTAAAAAATTACTTTTAATGTAATCAAAGCATTGAGTCATAACAATATTGACACTCAATTTTAATTTTATGATCTACATGTATATATATTCTGTGATTTTTTTCAATAAAATTAGTTTTGATAGTCAATTTGTAAAACATATTGATTTTACCAATCACTAAATTTCAAAATATTTCACATTCCCAGGTATATATAAGTAAAACTCACATCTAAAGCCTAAATTCTTTTGTCAATATTTCATACATATAACGCAAGTCTATGACTATTGTGAGAAGTTAGTAACCTTAAGTCTAACATACAACATAAAGCATTGTGTGATAGTGGGTAGTAACTTTGAGGTAAGACCATTACCAAATGGAGTGTGGCTTTTTGGAATGATGCCCATCCAAACTGTTGAAATGCGATGTCCATAACCGTTGATTGGCAGACTACTCATGCTTCATATTTCATCAAAGTATTTGTTTCTTATGATATTATGATTTATAACATATAAGAATCGACAAATAAACTATAGTGTGAGTTTTCCTTGCATGTAACAAATATCACACAAATTCAATGTTATAAAATAAGTGTATAAATGCAATATGTAGATAATTTGCATTGCATTATATATCATTAATATAATTACTTGTCGGTTAGTTATTGCAAGATCTTGAGGTACACTTATATTTTGATATTCAGTAAGTATAACTATATTAGACAAAAATTCACCTGGGAGTAATAGGATAATTAGTTGAGTGATTGTTGGTTAACCGTAGAGCGTTGAAATTCTATGGACAAATAACTGTTGAAAAAAAATAGCATAAAATGGCATTTTAGTGGCTATATGCCTATATTGTGGTACAAATATATGTGGGTCGGGTCAAAGTGGATTCGGGTTTTTCGTAGTTGGACGAAAAGATTGATATACTATACGCTCAAAATGGATAATTGGTGAATGTGAAATTGGTTCTCAAAGTTGACCCATTTGAGTTAGAAAAATGGAGAGAAAAAGTTTTCAAGTAGCTTTTGTCCCACATTGGTTTGGGAAGTGAGTTTGCACAACTACTTATACAAGAGTACTTTTAAGGCTTATTGAATTATATAGCATAGAGGTCCTCTCTCGCGCGCAGGGGGGTGAAAATCAAATCCCAAATAAACTTCAAAAGGCTTGCCTCGTGTGCGCCGACACATGGAGGAACGAATGTCGTTCAGAAAATTGGGTAACGTAGAGTAATTTACAATTGTATTACGAATATGAATTCTATTACCATATTTTAAAATATTACGCAAACCTTAATAGTATAGAAGTGTTTTGGGCAGAAAGTTAAAGTTGAGTATATTATTTTTATTAATAGTAAAGATTACATTGTAGGGAATATATGTACTGTATTATTACAAATAGTAATTTTAATCTAGACTTGTATTACGAATAGAACGTAGAGAAGAATATTTTTTTTTAAGAATTGTATTACCATATCTTAAAGTACAATTGTATTACGAATAGGAATNTATTGTGATGATGAGTTGCGTACCATTATAAAGACCAAGAGAGTGGTCTATCTTCCGCAATAACATAACATGTGCACCTACCTTTAATGCCAATGAATGATTAAGAAAATCATACAATCTCAAACTATTTAAGAATTTAGGAGTGTGTACTTCTAATAGATTTTCACCGTATGGTTTTGCCTTAACTATGTTCGTCCTTTTGCAATATTCATGTCGCACATGTACTGGTTAATTTGATCAACGACATCTAAATTGGCGAGCAGATCATTGACCTTCCAGCTACAACTCATCAAGCGTGCCATATCTTGAGTTTGAAAATTTAAAAAATTACTTTTAATGTAATCAAAGCATTGAGTCATAACAATATTGACACTCAATTTTAATTTTATGATCTACATGTATATATATTCTGTGATTTTTTTCAATAAAATTAGTTTTGATAGTCAATTTGTAAAACATATTGATTTTACCAATCACTAAATTTCAAAATATTTCACATTCCCAGGTATATATAAGTAAAACTCACATCTAAAGCCTAAATTCTTTTGTCAATATTTCATACATATAACGCAAGTCTATGACTATTGTGAGAAGTTAGTAACCTTAAGTCTAACATACAACATAAAGCATTGTGTGATAGTGGGTAGTAACTTTGAGGTAAGACCATTACCAAATGGAGTGTGGCTTTTTGGAATGATGCCCATCCAAACTGTTGAAATGCGATGTCCATAACCGTTGATTGGCAGACTACTCATGCTTCATATTTCATCAAAGTATTTGTTTCTTATGATATTATGATTTATAACATATAAGAATCGACAAATAAACTATAGTGTGAGTTTTCCTTGCATGTAACAAATATCACACAAATTCAATGTTATAAAATAAGTGTATAAATGCAATATGTAGATAATTTGCATTGCATTATATATCATTAATATAATTACTTGTCGGTTAGTTATTGCAAGATCTTGAGGTACACTTATATTTTGATATTCAGTAAGTATAACTATATTAGACAAAAATTCACCTGGGAGTAATAGGATAATTAGTTGAGTGATTGTTGGTTAACCGTAGAGCGTTGAAATTCTATGGACAAATAACTGTTGAAAAAAAATAGCATAAAATGGCATTTTAGTGGCTATATGCCTATATTGTGGTACAAATATATGTGGGTCGGGTCAAAGTGGATTCGGGTTTTTCGTAGTTGGACGAAAAGATTGATATACTATACGCTCAAAATGGATAATTGGTGAATGTGAAATTGGTTCTCAAAGTTGACCCATTTGAGTTAGAAAAATGGAGAGAAAAAGTTTTCAAGTAGCTTTTGTCCCACATTGGTTTGGGAAGTGAGTTTGCACAACTACTTATACAAGAGTACTTTTAAGGCTTATTGAATTATATAGCATAGAGGTCCTCTCTCGCGCGCAGGGGGGTGAAAATCAAATCCCAAATAAACTTCAAAAGGCTTGCCTCGTGTGCGCCGACACATGGAGGAACGAATGTCGTTCAGAAAATTGGGTAACGTAGAGTAATTTACAATTGTATTACGAATATGAATTCTATTACCATATTTTAAAATATTACGCAAACCTTAATAGTATAGAAGTGTTTTGGGCAGAAAGTTAAAGTTGAGTATATTATTTTTATTAATAGTAAAGATTACATTGTAGGGAATATATGTACTGTATTATTACAAATAGTAATTTTAATCTAGACTTGTATTACGAATAGAACGTAGAGAAGAATATTTTTTTTTAAGAATTGTATTACCATATCTTAAAGTACAATTGTTTTTTTTAAGAATTGTATTACCATATCTTAAAGTACAATTGTATTACGAATAGGAATTCTATTACCATATTTTATAATATTACGCAATCCTTAATAGTATAGGATACCATATTTTATAATATTACGCAATCCTTAATAGTATAGGAATGTTTAGGGCGGGAAGTTAAAGTTGAGGATATTGTTTTTATTAATAGTATAGATTGCATTGCAGGGAATATATGTACCGTATTATTACGATTAGTAATTTTAATGTAGAATTATATTACGAATAGGAACGTAGAAAAGAATTATTTTTTTAGGAATTGTATTACCATATCTTAATGTGCAATTGTATTACGAATAGGAATTCTATTACCATATTTTACAATATTATGCAAACCTTAATAGTATATGAATGTTTTGGACGGGAAGTTAAAGTTGAGAATATTGTTTTTATTAATAGTATAGATTGCTTTGTAGGGAATATATGTATTGTATTATTACGATTAGTAATTTTTATCCATAATTGTATTACGAATAGGAACGTAAAGAAGAATAATTTTTTTTAGGAATTGTATTACCATATCTTAATGTGCAATTGTATTACGAATAGGAATTCTATTACCATATTTTACAATATTACGCAAACCTTAATAGTATAGGAATTTTTTGGGCGGTAAGTTAAAGTTGAGGATATTGTTTTTATTAATAGTGTAGATTGCTTTGCAGGGAATATATGTACTATATTATTACGATTAGTAATTTTAATCTAGAATTGTATAACGAATAGGAACGTAGAGAATAATATTTTTTTTTGGAATTGTATTACCATATCTTAATGTACAATTGTATTCCGAATAGAAATTCTATTACCATATTTTACAATATTACGCAAACCTTAATAGTATAGGAATGTCTTGGGCGGGAAGTTAAAGTTAAGAATATTGTTTTTATTAATAGTATAGATTTCATTGCATGGAATATATGTACTGTATTATTACGATTAGTAATTTTAATCTAGATTTGTATTACGAATAGGAACGTAAAGAAGAATATTTTTTTTTAGGAATTGTATTACCATATCTTAATGTACAATTGTATTATGAATAGGAATTCTATTACCATATTTTACAATATTACGCAAACCTTAATACTATAGGAATTTTTTGGGCGGTAAGTTAAAGTTGAGGATATTGTTTTTATTAATAGTATAGATTATTATTATTATTATTATTATTATTATTATTATTCTTATTATTATTATTTGTTTTAACTTATTGTTAGGGGTGTGCAATTTATCGAAATTTTTCAGTTAACCGACCGAACCGAAAAATTTCGGTTAACCATTAATCGAACCGAAAAATTCGGTTCGATTAATGGTTAAAAAAATCTTGAAATTTCGGTTAACGGTTAATTCGGTTCGAAATGTCGGTTAACCGAATTTTTATATATATATAGATAAATAATTAAATATAAATACTAAATACTAATTAGATTGAAGATTTGCAGTTATGGATGTTTAAATATTTGAAGTTATAGATGATTTGTATTTTATTTTAATTGGATTTATTATTTTAGGTGTTATTTTTAGAATTTTATATTTTATGTTAAAAAAGTTCGGTTAATCGGTTAACCGAAAAAAATTTCGGTTCGGTTAATTCGGTAACACATACTTCGGTTCGGTTAACCGAATGCACACCCCTACTTATTGTTATGCTGTTTCACTAAGTCAAGTTTTTTATTATTTACTTTTTTTTTTTTTTTAATTAAAGCCTATTTAAAAGACACTTCATAAGAATGGAAAGTGTTACTCTCTTCCTCCTTTATTTGTCTGGTTCGGTTAATAAGGCATGACTAAAGTTATGTTTGTGACATGACCATTATTGATCCTTTATTAGCAATTCTATTGTCGTTAAGTACAAAGACATTTTAATCTTCAATTATGAATTTTTTAAGAAAAATAAACATACAAATATAATAGAGTGAACTCACTTTGTATAAAAATGACCGAAATGCTTTTGTATTTAACGATATTTCAACAATTTTATTGACGAAGGACAAAAATGATTATGCCATAATAATACTAGAACCAAATATAAATGTTATAATAAAAAAAGACTAAAAGTAAATAAATTTAGGACCACAACGAAAATTAATTCTAATACTTATTTGAAAAGACCAAAACACAGACTGAAGAGAAGAGAAGAAAAGAAAAGAAAAAAGAGAAAAACCTTCAACTGAGAGATGAATCAGATGCTGAGTACTGTGGGAGCAATGGCTGCCGTAGCCAAAGTAGCTTCGACGGCATACTACTATGCTGAGCATTTTGGAGTGTTTAATAGAGAAGCAAAAGGTGAGGCAGAAACAAGATCAGTGGAAGTGGCGGAGAACCAGTCTGCTGATGTTGGGTAAAGTACTAAATTCCATCTTTTGTTGTCTGGCAAAATTGCAGGTTTATTATAAGTTTATGTTTTGGCTTAGTTTGAGCAGCCACGAGAGAAGATTTGGTGCTTCAACTTGTGATTTTTCAAAGCTTGAGTTTATGAGTTTATTGTTAACATAGGTATCATCAATCTAATGATCCATCATGCTAAAGGTAAAAAAAACCCAAATTTAATTTCTTTTCCGGGTATCATTAACACTTGGATAATCATATTAAGGGTGTGTCTGCTTTGAACATGGGATTCGAAATTGGGATGAGAATCAAATACTTGGGTATTTGGTATTTGGTAATTGGAATGGGTTTTAGATTCGAAAGTATTTTGCATGTTTGGTTGTAGGTTTGAATTGGAATGATTACAGTTGTTTTGTTATGTATGACCCTATAATTTAAATAAAGGTGTTAAAAATACAAAAACAAAAAATTAAGGCAATTGATCTTTATATGATAGACATTCAAAGCACCAATATGAACAAAAATTCAAAAACAAAAATCTAAAAGCACTAATCCTATGTAGTCCGGTGGCGATGAAATGACGATGGATAAGACTGAATTAATGGAATGATACCTAATTTAAATTAGGTAATGAGTTTTTTAATTATATGAGTAATCAAATCTTATACCAGTGTTTTAAAAGGTTGTTAACCAAACAATGTGTATGACTTTCATTCTCATTCCTTGTGTCTAACCCATGAACCAAACACACCCTAAATTTTGACTAATTTAGTATTGAGCTATGTAGGGTCTGTTTGAAGTTATTTTCTGTATGGGTGATGTTAGATGGAATTACTTAATGGAAGTTTTTGCTTGGTGAAATGTATGGCATTGTTTCCATTAGGGTATTGGTATCTAATTCAGGTTGGTAATAATGTAAGATACTAATATTAAACTTTTTTAGTGAAGTTTCTTGTTGAGTAGAATTCCGGTGTTCCATGGGAGTGGATATGAGATTTGGAGCAGCATGATGAAGACTTTGTTTGTGTCCCAAGATCTTTGGGACATGGTGGACGGGGGCTATATAGAAGAAGAGCTGACTGTTGAGGTTTTAAGAGAAGTTCAAAAGAGGGATGCCACGGCTTTGCTTTTCATCCAGCAAGCTATTGATAAATCCGTTTTCTCTTGCATTGCTGGTGCCAGCAAGTCAAAAGAAGCTTGGGATGCACTGCAAAAGAAGTACCGAGGTGATGCACAGGAACTGAATCGACAGAATTCTGTGGATGAATTGCTTTTGTCTTGCCCTGCTGATGCAATTGAATGTAGAGAAGCTTGGAATGTAGAAATGGAATCTCAAGGTTATACAGATGAACCAAATCAAAAGAAGGCTGTGGATGAATTGGTTTTGTCTTATGCTGCTGATGCAATTGATCCAAAAGATGCTGCTTGGGATGCACCAGAACAGGGATGTAAAGCTAATACTAAGGTATGCATGGTCTTGCTGTGAAGCTTCATAAATTTGCGTAGAAGATTCCATAGCATGTTTATGCAAGACAGTGAAGTTTTATGATGAAATTTTTTTTGTAGGTTGTGGAGGGTAACATAATTGGGAAAGAGTTTGGAGTTTTCAACAGCAATTGTGACTTTAAAATGAATCATTCTGATAATAGTGCTCCTGTGGCTGAAAGTGCTTTCCATAGCAAGCTAAAGCCCTCTGAAGATGGAATTGGGAAAGAGTCTGGAGATATCAAAAACAACAATTGTGGCTCTAAGAAAGGCTCTAGAGGAATCTCCAATCGTGGAGGTCATGGAGGCCAAGATGGTGAATACTCTAACAACCAAGGAAGTCATGGAGGCACAGCCAATGGAGACTTTAACAACAGTCAGGGAAGTCGTGGAGGCCAAGGCCGTGGTCACATTAACAACAACCGGGGAGGTCGTGGAGGCAAAGGCCGTGGGCACATTGACAACAAACGGGGAGGTCATCGAGGACACTCTAACAACAATCAGGGAGATTGCAGAGGCACTGGCAGTGGATGCTCTAAGAACCAGGGAGGTCTAAGATGCTTTAACAGCAACAAGGGCCATAGTGGAGGGATAGACAATGGACATTTTAACAACGGTTCTGAAGCTGCTGATTATAATAGTAAGAATGCAAAATCTGAATCGGCTTCTTCCTGCACTACTAATGCAACTGAAACAAAAGAAGCTTTGGATGCACATGCACTACAACAAGGACTCCAAGCTAATACTGAGGTAATTCCTTTGAAGCTTCATACCATAGTAAATTTGAAATTGTGTTTATGCAATGTGGTGAAGTTCTTGTTAATTACTTGTCTAGTTTACTGGAAATCATCAATCCAATGAAACTTATCTAAACTACAACAGGTGGTTGAAAAAAAAGACTTGCAAGTTTGCCTAAGAAATATTACAATATTGTGGCTAAAGATTAGAAGATTTAAGGATCTCTAAGTATGAATAGTGTTAATGAATTGCTTCACTCTACAATACTCTTGCCAAACATTTTCTTTTGCTAGTAAAAAGAGGAGACAGAAGTGAAAGAAGGACCAAAGATGAATAGATGATTAAAAATGATTGGAAATCTAATTTTTGCCTGGTTTTGAACTTTGATGGCACAGGTTCATGCTCAGCCTCAAGCTGGGAATCCCAATGGTGGAGAGGGCCAGTCCCTGACAACTCTTCTAGTAAGTGATCTCGATGTGAGCGTCACGGATCTGCAGCTGTTGGGCATCTTCATCTGCTACGGGCAAGTAGTCTCATCCGGTGTTTTCAGGGACATTGCTACCCACTGCTCTCTTGGTTATGGTTATGTGACCTATGGCAACCCTCAAGATGCTGATAGAGCGTTGAAGGAGCTGAACCTCACTCCTTTGAATGGAAAGCCCATACAAATAATGTATTTCCAACAAGACTCCACTAAACACGAGAGTGGAGGCTTTAACAGCAAGAAGAGCGATTATGGAGGCATTAACAACCAGGGTGGTCGTGTAGGCACAGATGGTGGATGCTTTAATAACAAGGATTCTAAGCTTAGTGGTTATAATAGTAAGAATCCCAATTTTGAATCAGTTTCTTCTTGCAGTACTAATGCAACTGAATCAAGAGACGCTTCAGATGCACCACAACAGGGACACCAAGCTAATACTCAGGTAATTCCTGTGAAGTTCTTGATTATTTTGATTGAGACTGTCAATCAAATGAAAAAGAATATGGTGAAGACTTAAACAAAACAAAAGGTGGTTGAAAAAATTCCTGCAAGTTTGCCTAAGAAATATATTAGAAGATTGACCAAACGATTTAAGTCTGAAAAGTGAATGAATTGCTTCACTCTTAGATAATCTCTTGCTAAAAATTATTTTTCTGCTAGTAAAAATGTAGAGGGAAGTGAAAAAATGTAAAAATTATTGGAAATCTAATATTCTAATTTTTCCTAGGATTTTAATTTGATGGCACAGGTTAAGGCTCAGCCTCAAGTTGGGAATCCCAGTGGTGGAAGCATATTGATCAAGAATCTGGACAAGGCAATTGATGACAGGGCACTGCATGCTATATTTTCTGCATTTGGAAACATTCTTTCTTGCAAGGTGGAAACAGATGCCTCTGGTCAGTCCAAGGGGTATGGACATATAGAATATGACAGCGAGGAAGCTGCGCAGGAGGCTATTGAGAAGGTCATGGCACCGAGCAAGCTGCACAGGAGGCTATTGAGAAGGTCAATGGCATGCTGTTGAACCACAAGAAAGTGTATGTACGACCTTTTGTCAGCAAGCAAGAAAAGGACATGGCAAAATCCACTAAAGTCTATGTGGCGAACTTATCTGAATCTACAACCAAAGAGGATCTTAGGGAAGTTTTTTGTTATTTTGGAAAAATAGCTAGCACTGTTGTTGTGAGAGATGAAGATGGAAAATCAAAGTGTTTTGGATTCATCAACTTTAAGGATGCCGATGATGCTTCTTGGAGTATAGAAGTGCTTAATGGCCACAAATTTGATAACAAAGAGTGGTGTGTGAGAAGAGCTCAGAAGAAAAGTGTTAAAAGAGCTCAAGAATAAATTTGTGGATGAATCTGTTCCGTCGTCCACTGCTAATGCATCCGAATAAAAAAAAGCTGGGAATGTGGTTTCTGGGAAGAAAATTATTGGAAAACCAAAGAAGTAATCTGTGGATGAATCTGTTCCTTCTTCCACTGCTAATGAAACTGAGTCAAAGAAAGCTGTGGAAGCAGTACAGAAGGGATACAGAGGAAATATCAGAGTACTCTATGTGGACGATAAGGGGGTCGCCCATTTCAAGCTCAAAAGTCCATGATTTCGTAGCAAGAAAAAACGGTTCTTGACTTGATATGATGTTGCAACTGTATAGGTGAATATGCAAAAGCTTGAAATTCTGTTTAGTGCATTTACGTTGGATAATTAGGTTATGATAACAACATATCTAGTTACATTGTGTTTGAGACTTTGAGTATTGCTCTTTAGTCTCTTTGCATGGCTTTTCTGCAGTTTTTATTGGTCTGCTAAGGCCTAAGGATAAGATTATCATACATTAGTCTTTTTTTTAGTGATCAAAGAAGCCTGCAAGTCTGCAACTACTATTTAAGGGTGTGCACTAGGTAAATCTTCCCGACTCAAATGGTTACTAAGTCAACATCTTAACTAATTTAGTTGAGATTGTCACTCCATTAGTTATTTTTGTGTTGAGCTTTGGATGCCTTTCCAACATCAGTGTCGACGACAATCACATTACTTTTCTATCATATATATTTTTTAACTATACAAAACTAATGATAAAATATTTTGAAAATACTATTGAATAAAGTGATAAATTAAATGCTACTATTTGAAAATTAAACCTATAAAATTGAACTATTTTATTAGATCAAAATAAACAAATACTTATCCGCTATAAATTATACACTTTTGATTTCGTTGCACAAGGCACAACAAATTAGACAGTTATATTCACAAATAAGTGTAATTAGCTTACCATAATAGAAGGAAATTAAATTAATTATTATACCAATTGTTATGGAAGACAGTATATTAAGAGGAGAGATTTATGCAATGATAATTGGTAAAATCATTAGGGGCTGTTACCATAATTAAGGAAGACTTATTATCTGCACCATAAGTGCATTGCATGTACTAAACAAATCAGATGAGAATAATATTGATGGATATATTAAGAATGAGTTAATTCAATTTTTGGTTCTAGATTTATAGGTAACAATCCACTTTTAGTTTATTTTTATTAGAACATCCACTTTTAGTCATAGTATTATTGTGACATGACCAATTATTGTGACATGACCAATTTTGGTCAGCCTTTGATACATGTTATTGTTGGTTATACTATTTTCTGGGAGTTGGTTAGCCTTATTACTTTAAATAAGTATCATTTGTTTTCATTTAGGACATCTTCATCTTCATCATCTTGTCTTATCATCACTTACATTGTAATCACATTATATGAGTTATTAATATAAGGCTTTGTCTCCTTAAGCTTAATACTTTGTCTTTACTATTTATCCCTTTAATTATTGGTTTGGGTTAATTTGGATTACCCGGGTTAATTAATTCAATCATTGGTGCTTTCATTGAGAGCTTGACATATAAGCTCGAGTGTGCTTCCTAGAGAATTAAGTGGAAAAGGAATTGTAATTCTATGAGAAAAGAATAATGTGGGAATAAAGTGAGAGTTTTAATTCCACTGTTTGATTGGCAGGAATAAAATTACTGAGAATTTCAATTCCAATGTTTGGTATACATGAGAATTGAAAGGGAATAAATATTATAAAGTCCAAAATGCCCATTGTTGTTATTATTATTATTATTATTATTATTATTATTGTTATTATTAATCTTAAATGACAAGTAGCTCATGGACCCATTTGCATATTTAAACATAAAAAAATATAACATATTAAATTCAAATACCACTCATCTACCGTATCTCTTGAACTAGACATACTGTAATTAATTTTCATGCAAATACTTCATCAAATGTTAATTAAGCTTCATAAGCTCACATAAAAATATCATAAAATCATCAAAGGTTGGCCTAGAATTATTATTGCTCAGGATTGACGTTCTTTGTTGTTGAAAGTAGTCGAAAAATAATGCACGCTATAATTTAGAAGGGAATGTCATATATCAATTTTAGGTTAACAAAAAAAAGGAGGGGGTAATTTTGTCTCAAGATTATCTTTTTTCTTCCTAAAATCCATGGAATTAAAATCTTAGAGGGGGCCATGGGATTCTAATTAATTCCATAAAAATGACGGACCAAACGAAGGAATTTAGTTGCCTTCGTAATTAGGTGGGAATTAAGTGGGAATGAAATTGTAATTCCCACCAACCAAACGCCCTGTGAGAGCTTGACATACAAGCTCGAGCGTGCTTCCTACTTTTTGAACCTTCTATAGCAATGGTGAGGTCTAATTCACGCAACTTTCATGACTGTAGTAACATCCATATCTCCCTAGGTGGAAATGACCTTAATTGAGTAATACTTGTGCACTAATTTTATATTCAAATAAATGCAGACTTTCAAATATTAAAATTGTTTATAATTTATCTTCAAAAAAAATTGTTTATAATTTCATCTTTAATTTTATTATCTAAATATATAATAAATAATTTTATCCGTGCACATGGTTGAAAAAATCGTTAGGAGCTCATCGGGCACTTGGAGAGCGCCTAGCGCCTAGGACGCCTAGGCGGGGATTAATCGGCGCCTAGGCGCCCATGTAATTTTTTTATTTTTTAAAAATTTGTTTAAGTATTTTTAATTTTTTAAAGACTAATAATTATGAACTATATAATACTTTAATAGTTAATACTAAAATATTAAATATTAACTTAAAAATATCTAGAGTTTGTACAATTTAGGGTTATTTCGCTCAAAACGATATTGTTTTGAGTGAAATAACACATTAAAAAAAATGAACAATAGCGAATCGGCCGACTAGGCAGCCTAGTCGATGCCTAGGAGGTCTATTCGGTGCTTAGGAAGCCTAGTCGGTCGCCCAGCAGACCAGCTGCTTAAACATGCACCATTTAAGGTGATACGCTAAGTGGTCGACCGGCGTCTAGCGCTTAAGCGGCAAATAATCGGCCCCTAGACGAGATTTTTGCAATATTATATTATCTGTGTATCACACGGGTAATTTACTAGTATACTAGGTACTGGAACTACTTTCATCAATGTACTTTCTAGCCGGTTTCCAGGCTTGAATGTTGTTTTGTGTTTATGTATATATTGTAATAGTTGTTTGTATTTGTCCTATAATTGGTAATAACGATTGTTGACACATCTGTTGTTGAATTTTCTTTTTCCGGCTGTCTTGTGCATTACTTTCTATGCGCCAAATAATTTGTTAATTAATAGATAAATGCCGGCTAAGAATCATTTTTTTTAAAGGTTATTATAAATAAAATTAAGATAGTTAAAGACTTTTCTTGTAAGATAAAGTTGTCTTCATGCCATTTTTATAGTGTTTATTGACGGAGCTCTCATGGTTTACGTCCCACAAACAACTTCGTCAGCCATTTGAACTTGGGATTTGTCACTATAACAGAGAGATATATATTATCAACTTGCACTCATATAACATTAACCTCAACCTCCCCATCCCAGCAAGGCTCTTTAGATAAAGATCAGATCAGGTACGCATAAAAACTTGTCATTTTATATTATTTTCTTCCAAACTCGGCTCTAATCCAGTTGTTATACAATAAACCATAGTCCATACAACACTGTATAGACCATAATCGTTGAATAAATTGTAGTAGAATTAAAATAATATTTTAGTGTTGCTATAATGCTATAATGAAACTAGTGTGTGAAAAACGAACTAAAAAAACAGAGTTCATTCAATAATGTATATTGTCAAATGAAATTATAGTATAATTAAAATGCTACTTTATTGTTACTATAATCAAATTAGTGTGTGGAAAATGAAGCTAAAATTTATAATCATACAATAACATATATTGTGAAATGAATCTGAAGTGTAATTAAAATATTAACATTATTATAATTAAACCAGTGTGTGACGAAAAAGAAAATAGAACTCATGCAATAAAGTTGATATGTTTTACTTTAAATATGTTATTCCCTACATATTTACAACTATTTTGTTTAGATATTGAAGATCTTTTTCTTTGGGATAATGATTTTGCTCTTAAAATATAAAATCCTACAACATTTTACCATCAATTTGGCCAGAATGATCAAAACTGATAAAAATAACAAAGTTAGACACCAAAATTGAAAAAATTTAAAGTTGTGCACCAAAATTGATAAAAATTAAAAGTCGAGCGACCAAAAGTGATATTAATTCAAACTTAATATATTAAGTTTCGTTAAAAGTACTAACATAATATTATTATGAAAAATTGGATTAAAAATAACTTCAATCAAGTTTCGTTAACCGAACCAGACACATAAAATGGGACGGGGAATACATTTTTCTTTATAAGTAACAAACATTTTACTCCTGATTAGTATTACATTTGAGCATATAAATATGCATGATATTTGCATATTGATCCGACCTGACCCGACCCATCGACAGATAAGGATTCGTAAGACGGTCTCACACTCTCACACATGTATGACCCTATGGTGTTAATTTATTTAAATACTGTGTGTGTGGTGTCGGTATTAGGAATCCCCACCTGTTAACTTATTCTTATACAGTTTTCAGTAAGAGCATCCACATTGATGCATAATAGGTAGATAATGTCAGAGAAGCATATTAGGTGTCAAGAGAGAAGTGTAGAGAGAGATGAAGTGGGGAGCTTCTGCACATCCTTGGGTTTATTCAGAAATTGGGGCCCACCTTTTATCAATTTAAGCCGCATTTTCTGTGCGTGGAACGCACAATGCGCCCAGCGGGTGCGTGCAGTGCATGCGCTGGGCGCGTCAGGCGCGCCTCAGCCTAACGCGTGCCTGACATTAACTTTGTTTATTATTATTATTATTTTAATTCTATTTGTTTTTTTTTTCCCTCCCATCTCATTTTTTCTTTCCTAATCACAGTTACAAAAACTCCTCAATTACCGCGAAACATACCCACTGATAAAGATGCTCTAACGTATATTCCTATTTTTACTTTAAAGGTGGGATGGCAGATGAGTCTTTTAACGTTTCTATGAGTGTCGACGGACTGGCCCCTTTTGAACAGAGTGACACTGGAAAGGTATGAAATCTACTTTACAATTCCATATATACCATGCCTACCAGGATTGCTTCAATGTTTTTTGTTATTTGATTTTAACAGAAAATAAACTTATTCATTTGAGTGATTAATACAGTTTTGAAAAATTGAATTTTTCGTCCCTAAGTTATAAGTTGTTGAAGAATTCGTTCCTAAGCGTTGATCGTGTTCACTTTTAGTCCCTAAGCTATCATTGGCGTCATTTCACTTTATGTGCTTTTATTAACTTTTCGTGCTCACTTTTCGTCTCTAAGCTATACTAAAGTTGCAAATTTAGTCCCACATGTTTTGTTAGTAAATGGACAAAAAATGCAACACTAATAATAGTTTAAGAACGAAAAGTGAACATGACCAATAATTAGGGATGGATTCTACAATTATCGCATAATTTAAGGGCGAAAAGTGCAATTTTTTCTAATTTTCTTTTTCAATTTTATTCATCACGTTACACCCCTCTAATAATTCTGTAACACTTGGCAAATGACTCCCAGTCTTGTAAAATTGTTATTATTATTATTATTAGTACTACTATTGTTGTTGTTCTTGTTGTTATTAGTTTTACGATTATTGGACTATTCAATTGGTGGGTTAACACTATCTTATGTAAGAAAGCAACCACTTTTTTCAAGTGATTGGAAAAAAAAACCATCCACCAACATATTGGTTGGTCTGAAATTTCCGACCACACAAAGTGGTTGAAAAATCATTTAAAAAGACTAAGAAGAAGTAATTATCAAAATAATTTGCAGCGAAAATCTTAAACTTATAAAAGTTTAATTGTAGTTTGTTTTGTGTTTGTACGTTTTACAAAGTGTATGAAAGTGTTAGGGTTTAATTGAACAACAAATAAGTAAAGAGAGTAGGGAAGAGAAATTGAGACAATATTTTTATAGTGGTTCGAGAACTCTTTACTCTACTATTCTCCTTTAATGCAAGGAGTATTTCACTTGTACAATACTAATACAAGTGAAATAAAGCCTTTTACACTAATTTCAAACACAACTAACTAGGTTACTCAATATAACCTGGAGGGTGTGGTTGAGTGTAAGAGATTCATTCATCTTTAACCAATGGTCAAGGGTTTGATCCTTGGTTTGGGGTATGGAGCAACATTAAATCTCCGAGTTACACTAAAGAAAAAACTAGGTTACTCAATATATATCCTTGTAATGCCTTTTTTCACGAAGTTGTGAGTTATTCATTGCGTGATCTTGCAACTCCAAGGGTCCTCTAACAACTCACCTCGAATGAAGATTTTCAACCGCTTAATCACAAAGAAAGACATTTTGTCTAAACTTAACATATAGTTGAGAAGAATATAGATGATTCTTTGAAACTTGATGCTTAGAAAGTTTTTTTTGTTTGTTTGCATACTTGTTAACTCTCAATACTTTTCTTTTCTTTTCTTCTGAGCTTCAAGAGGGACTCTAATCTATTTATAGAGCTAGAGTGCTAAAAATTTAAATGGGTTTGAATATATTCGTTAGTTCTGTATGAAAATGTAGGTGTCCAAAAACTATCATATATCTTCTCTTTATGTTGCACGCCATTGACTTTTATGTATCAACCATAACTAAATACCCTTTTGATATAAAGCATTTTCCAGTCTCCAAAAGTAGGGTTACAACTATTCATCAAAACTTGTCTTGATGTAAGAAGATTGATAAATGTGCTCAATAACTAACTCTTTTCTTTTTCATAAAGAAATTCTTTATTTTTCGAACACTTAATGGAAATATTTGAGGGCAAATTTTCAATTCATACTATTGCATGCCCTAGAATTAATGAATTATGCTCTTTTACAATAAATCACTTGCATGAACAGGAGCAGGAAGAGCGATGTGACGTTGTTTTGGACATTAGAAATGATGAGACGAGCAACAGAGGAATTGATAATGGAAAGGTTTGCACTCTGAATCTATTCTTCGAGGACATCTAGACTTACATTTCGGTAATATTGCATTTTCTTCACAAATAAAAGTTACATAAAAGCATACTGTTCATACTTTTCACACACTAAATTCTTCCAAAGTACGTAAACCATGCCTCTTCTAGATAGCTATTCTAGATAGCTATTTTTCGAATGATATATATATATATATATATATATATATATATATATACATATATTACTAGATCAAATGCGGACAAGGCTTCTCGTGCAGCCAGTGCGGATTGGGCCATTAGGTATGTATAATTGCACCACACAGTGTTTGAAAATGAATCGGAATGAAATGCACAAATGCACCACACACCACCATCACAACTAATGGTGCATTTTTGAATACTTTATCGTGCATTTATGCGTACTTAATGGTGAGTGACCGCATGTGATCGCACAGGGAGCCATGTCCGCACGGAAATGTCACCCTATATATATGGCACTGCATTTTTTCAATCCAATTTTTATAGATGTAAGGTTGAGATTGGTTATTAGTTTATTTCCTAGGGTGTGTTCTCATGTGATACTAAACACACACACACACATACTTGAGTTCGAATGCCGCCGCGCCTTATCGTACGGTTGGTGTGGCCGCTTAAAAAAGGCATCAATAATGTTAGGAAAATCCACAACAATGAAATGCACAAATACGCCACAAAACACACAACACACACAAAAAATGCATCATACCTCCCTACACCTAATTGTGCATTTCCGAACATTGTGTGGTACGTTTATGCATACCTAATGGTGCACTTTTGGTGATGCATACCTAATGGTGCATTTTTTGTGATGCGTACCTGCTAGTGCATTTTTTGGTGTATTTGTGTTTTTTTTGTTGTGCGTTTCCTAACACTATTGGTGCATATTTGTATGGTCGGGTCAGGTCAATATGAAAATGCATATTTGCACTAAAAAAAAAAACATAATACTAATTACTCAGTAATAAAGAATATAGTATTTGTTACATATAAAGAAAAGTGTAATACTTTTGAGAAAAAATATAATATTTTTAAATCAAAATGTAAATAACAAACAAACACTTCAATGTAAATAACAAACAAACACTTCATTTTCATCTTGACTCCAACCAATATCACGGAGACTCACACAAGTTTTTGCCCTAGAAGAGAATATTTTTGTGGGTACCTTATACTTAAGAGACGAGGTGCTGAACCACTACACCAATCATGTTGATAAATGTTATCAATACATTTGGGCATATCAATCGTTTAGAGTTGCTAGTGTTCACTTGCAGGAAATAGAAATATCAGGTGCTTATCAAGAATATCCTTGGAAGCGCAACTTCTATAAACCATCTTTGGTATCCATTGGGCCCAAGTACTCTAAAGAGGTTGATCAAGTTAAGGACAAGGAATACAAGAATTTGTATATGAAGTCTTTTTTCGAAAGGGCAGAGGGACACTCGATGGAAGAGTATCAGGAATACCTTAGGAATGAGATGAAATTGTTGGACAAAGCCCGAAATTATTACCAGCAAATTGGAATTACCTACCCCCATAATGATGAAGAGTTTGCAGAAATGTTGGTGCTTGATGGTTGCTTTGTGGTTGAGTTTGTTCTGAAATGCAAGGAAGGCGGCAATGGTGATCCTCGCAATAGCACTGAAGGGAAGAAAGCTCGTGAGGACATGCTTATGTTCGAAAATCAACTCCCTTTTGAAGTCCTCTCTGCCATTTATAAGAAAATCATTGGCAATACTAAAGAAGTTCCTAACTTCATAAGACTGGTGAAATTTGCTTTTGCCTCTTTAGCACCAAAGTTTAGCATTAATAACTTTTATGACGACAATAAACCTCAAAAACCCATGGATCTACTCCATGTGGTCTACAGTCTTTGTCTTCCGAGAAATGCCCAAGCCCTAATTTCCCAATCCGCAAAAGGGAACGAAGAAAATATGTGGCTAAAATTAAACCATATGAACAGTGCGACAGAGCTTAAAGAGGTTGGAATTAGCTTTGAAAAGATTGGCCAAGTCTTCAATATGCCAAAGAAATATGAAAAAATTCCAGCACTGAAATATCCCGGTGGCACTAGCTTGTTCGATATAACTTTCTATAACGGGGTAATGACCATACCGTGCTTTAAAGTCGACAACTTCTCTGAATTATTCTTTCGAAACATGATAGCCATGGAGCAGCGCTGCGACACACTAAACCCCAAATACTTCACCGATTACGCGAGGCTAATGGACCACTTATTGGACACCAATAGAGACGTGAGTTTGCTTCGCAAGAATGGGATCATTCAAAACCTCTTAGGTGAAGATAGGAAAGTGGCCTATATTTTCAACAACCTCAGTGTCGAGGTAGATTCTTCCACTAACTTCTATTTTGCGCCGATTTACAGGGATGTGGATGAGCATTCTCGCAATAACTGGTCTTGTTTGAGCGGGTCATCTTGTTGTTTGAGCAGTACAAGGAATTATTACTGCGTATGGAAAGTGATTTCTACTCTCTTGATTACAGTCTCCTTGTTGATTTTGGTATTTCGTCTAAGTAACGAGTCTAAGACCTATAATAACTCTCCTCCCCCTCCCTAAAATATTTACTGTGTCTTAACTTTCATCATGACTAGTGTTTTTGTCCTAATCTGAGTTCATCAACATTGTACACTGTACTGTTATTGTTGTTTGCATTTATAATTTTATATATCGGATTAAACTCGTTGGGTTTGTGGTTGCATTTTTCTATCATTTTGTACATTACAAATGATTCTTTAAATTAATTTGCAATTCTATCAACATGCTTATAAATTAGGGTAAAATGAGACATTTAATTTTGTTCATGGGTTAGTTATACTCATATTATATTGATGAATCAATCTCTTAGTTATGACTGTGCGTCGTATCTTTTTTTTTTTTTTTTACCCCTGAGTTATGAGCGAAGTGTCTCATTTGGTTCTTGATGTTAGGTTTCCGTCTCAAACAAATAGAAAATCCAAAAGCCCTCTATTATTGTAGGGTAAAAAAAAGAAATTCACATCTTATTTTCGTTCTAACAATATTGAAGCAACTATTGCAGCATTATTTTTTCACTTTCCTGCCTCTGGCCTATTTCAAGGTTCTTCAACTTCAAAATCATTATTTATGAGTTGCTAGGAAAGTTTGCCTTGATCACCGTCTTCGGGAGTGTGAAACACATGCACTATTCTAAAAGTTTTTTATTTCTCCTAGAGCATCCACATTAGTTGTGGTTTTTGAGTAGTTTTTGCAAGTATGATTATGAAAGATAATATGAGAGGGGAAGGGAAAAAAAAAATTTAAACTGTCAACAAAAAAAAAATTAAAAAAAATTATATTTACGTGCCTAGAGGCTGCGTGCAGTGCACGTACCTTCTGGGCGCCCAATGTGCGTGAAACATGTAGAGACCAAGATTTTTAAAATTTTCCTCTCTCCTCCTAGGGCCCACAAAGAACTCATTCTCGTGCAAATTAATTTTTACCTTTCTCCTCTCTCATCCAACTCACAATTATCTCTCACCTCCATGTCATACAATAAACCAACATCCACGTTGTAAGTGTGATTAGGAAATAAAGAGAAAATGGGAGGAGAAGAAAAAATTAAATAAATATAATTTTAAAAAGAAGAAAAATAAAATAAAAAAAGTTGTCAGCGATTGACGTGCCAAGCAGGTGCGTGCAGTAATAAGTGGCTCTCACGTGAGCAGAGGCAACAGGCATTTATTGTTGGTGGACCCCATTTTCTGCAATAAACTTCAAATTTGCATGAGTAAATTTATCTTCTCTCTCTTCCAACATGGCATAAATTTTCTTAAAAATCGTGGTGTAGATGTTCTTAGAATTTTAAAATTTTCAATATATATACTCTTATTTTGAAATGTTGTTAATAAGTGATATTATTAAAATTTTCATTTAAGATACATGTGGCGTAGTTTATTTAATTTAAATAAAAGAATTAGCAATAACAAAATTTAAAATAAACAAACCTTTCTACAGCTCTCATCTTACAATGCTTCTTAATTAAATTTTGAACTATTGTCCTTTCAACAAAAAAAAAAACTGAACTATTGTTAGATTGATTACTTAGCAGTTATTTCCACAAATAAATCTAGTATTTAAAAAACATAAATGGGTCAATAGATGCATTCGTTCAACACGGTTTGGGAAGCTGGAGAGTGGACACGGTCACGTGTCATCATTTCATTTGTCAAATCTCAGTGACACTCATAAAAACGACAACTGAGGAAACAACGACAATGGAGACCTAAACTGATTGCTACTCAACGACAACGACAATGGACACTCAAAATGTTCATAATTCTTTTTTTTTTTTTTTTTTTTTTGCGAATAAATGTTAATTATTCTAACACAATACAGAGTAAATTTTTTTTATATATCAAAATAACATCATTTTGGACAGTAGTCCACACAACATCAAATTTTACACCGCGGTCCACAATGCATGGTAGTCCATGCATCAAATCGACGTCATTTTGATTAATGAAAAGAAACGGCAGAAACGGTTTCGTTTCGCGCTCGTTAACTCTGCGTATAACATATTCAGTTTCATTTTATATACACTGCAATTCCTTTTCAACACAACTACAGTTTTTTTTCGATATAATTATAGTTGCATTCGACATTATACAATCAAATATGTGAAATTGTTATTCAATTTTGTTTCAATACAACTACAGTTTCTTTTATAATACTCTCTCACCCTTACAAGTGGATCCACTTCCAAATAATTAAAGTCGTAAATTCTTCACTAATTTTTTACATTCATGCAATAGTCTCTTAATTACTTTCATATTATATTATAAATATAATAATAAAACAATATCTCTTTTTCTCACTTTGTATGTCTTATTTACTATTCATTAGTCAAAACAACATTATATTCTTTGCTTGTTTTCGTATTTTTAATAATTTTTAAATTTAATTTTTTTGTGTTTAATAGAACTTTTAATGTGATTTCTAAATATATAAATTTTATATACTAATATTAAACCTAACAATATGAAAATTGAATAAAAATAATTTCAATCAAATTTCGTTAACCGAACCAAATACATATAATGAGACAAGAGGAGTAATAGAATAAAAAATAAAATAATAAATTAATAAATAAATAAATAAAAAGACAAAAGGCTACTTTGCATGATAGCTTGTAGGCTTGCAAGCTTACTATTTTAACAAAATTGTAAACCACATAGACTTACAAAATTAAAAAAAAAATAAAATTGCATCATCTTCAATATTATGTTAAAAGAAGTAAAATTGCAAGGATAAGGATAGCATTATCAACTACATTCGACTAACATTGATTATTCTCAATCACTGTCATTATAAATAACAAAGATATTATATATCAATTGGGAAGAAAGATATTATATATCAACTTGCACTGGGCTAACATTAATTATTCTCAACCACCCAATCCCAGCAACGCTGTAAATTATACCATGGGTTATGGTTCACCTTGCGTTGTACCTTCAAATTTTATATTTGTAGTTGCACATTTTATACTGCAGTTGACAATTTTTGTACATAAAGCTATCATATTATGTGTCAATAATTATCAAATTATTTATTTACCTATACAAAAATTATTTACTGTAGATACAAAATGTATTTATTGAAGGTACATAATTTTTTTATTGGATCTACAATGTAATATGAACCCGTCCATGATATAGCAATTGCTGCAAGGCAGTCACTATAAATAACAAAGATATTATATATCAACTTGCACTGGGCTAACATTCTCCTGTGACAACAAAGATATTATATATCAACTTGCACTGGGCTAACATTCTCCTCAACCTCCCAATCCCATCAAGGCTCTTGAGAGAGATCAGATCAGGTATGCATAAAAAGTTGTCATTTATATTAGAATAAATTATCATTTTGATCTACTGACTATAGGAGTCTTATTAATTGCAATTCACGACTTTTAAAACTGTTAATTTTGTACTTTAACTATTCAATTTTTATCAATTTCGATCACTCCGGTGAAATTACCGATCAAATTCTCCGAAAAATCATAAATCTTACTCCTTCTGTCCCATTTTATCTGTCATACTTACTATTTATTGGTCAAACTAACTCTTTCTTCTTTGTTTATTTTCTTTTTATCATTTTTACTTGTTTTTAAATTTGATTTTTTGTGTTTAATAGTACTTTTAGTGTAGTTTCTAAATATATAAATTTTGTATATTAATACTAAACTTAATATTATGAAAAATTAAATTAAAAATAACTCTCATCAAGAACCAGACACATAAGATGGGTCGAAATGGAGTATTTTAATCATTTCACATCCCTTCCCTTCTTCTCCGGCGAGCCCATCTTTCAGTTACGTTTACCAAAAGAAGAAAAGCAATGAGGCAAAGGTGATTCCTTGGCCTTAAACGTTGCTTAAAGCCATAAAAGGAGAAATTGGAAGATTATGTTGCTTAAGGCAAAGGTTATTACGGGAGCTCACGCCTCTGAAGAAAATGCAAGAAATTGGAAGAAGAAACTTAGTCCATAAAAGGTTGCGTTTAAGGTTTCTGATGAACAGCACAGTTGAATATAGATAGCCAGCAGCCTCCATCTTTCAGATCTGAGAAAACCCATAAAAGCAAGATTTTTATACGCACGCAAACCTTTCAGATCTGAGAAAACCCAGAAAAACTAATCTGGGTTTTTGTTCTTCTGAGGTGAAGTGAAGAATGTGTTTGGGCTTGGCAGCACCGTGAACCTTGTCTGCTCTCTGTTTCCGCCGGCGGCAGCTTGCGGTCTTCCTCGGCTCTAGTCCTTAACTAGCTATAAATCTTGTTAAATTCTACCAAACGAATTGCATACACTAACAGCTATATCTATCTAAGACCCTGTTTGGTAAATAATCAGCCTATCAGCCAATTTTGGCTTATTTGATCACTATTAGTTGTTTAGTTAATAAGCTTTTTGTAATTCCAAAATGCTAAAATTCAAAAGGCTACTCAAAGCAGCATTTTCAATTAGCTTTTTGAGAAAATAAATTATACCAAATACCTATCAGCTAACAGCCAATTTATCAAACAACTTTCTACAATCAGCTAATATTATCAACAAATCATACTGATGGTGTAAATGTAAACGGGGGTACGGATTTACACCACGTGTGTTTGATTGTGTATGATGTAGTATATGGAGTGTGTATGCTTGGGGAGGAAAGCTATGGTTTCCTCCCTGGAGAAGATGAGCCAAGAACAAGAGAGAGAGAGTGAAGGATGGACATGATGAAAGGATCAAAGTGATCCATGCATTTCCCGATGCCAATACAAGGAGGGTCAGGTCCTTTATATAGAAATAGGACCTGACCCTTCAGGAATATAATATTACATTTGACCCTTAACAATTTCTAAGGGACACCCGACTTTTTAGGGGTACAATATTACACGGACTATACACATTATATTTCTACAGTAGTCCCTGGGGGTATTTACCCATCACAAGTCCCCCACTTCTTGAATCTGCGAGAGTCGTCAGGTTCGAGAAGTAAAATGTGCTCCGGGCGGCCAACTTGTTACAAGCAAAGTCTCCCCGATCTGAATGCCTTAATAGTCTGTGATGAACCCCTCAAGTTTGAGTTGAGCATGAGGGGCGTGATTTACGCTGGTTGCCTCGTTAAAAACCTTAGGCTAAGAAAAACCCTATGGGAAAAAACCTAGCTAAGGGAAAAAGAGTACAACCAAAAATGCGTAATCATTTAAAGACAATAAAAGGGGGTTGTCTTGGTTTTATGCAGTTTGATTAGCTTTTCTAGGTTGAATCTCTAGCGATTTTTCATGTCCATTGTCCAGTGAGCTTTTCAGAAATTCATCATCCTGCAAAAAGTTGAGATAAAAATGCAGATATGCACGTCATGCATGCAGGTCAAACAAAAAACCCCAAACGAAAAATTCGTGTAGGTTGAACAAAACCCCAAANTCCCCCACTTCTTGAATCTGCGAGAGTCGTCAGGTTCGAGAAGTAAAATGTGCTCCGGGCGGCCAACTTGTTACAAGCAAAGTCTCCCCGGTCTGAATGCCTTAATAGTCTGTGATGAACCCCTCAAGTTTGAGTTGAGCATGAGGGGCGTGATTTACGCTGGTTGCCTCGTTAAAAACCTTAGGCTAAGAAAAACCCTATGGGAAAAAACCTAGCTAAGGGAAAAAGAGTACAACCAAAAAGGCGTAATCATTTAAAGACAATAAAAGGGGGTTGTCTTGGTTTTATGCAGTTTGATCAGCTTTTCTAGGTTGAATCTCTAGCGATTTTTCATGTCCATTGTCCAGTGAGCTTTTCAGAAATTCATCATCCTGCAAAAAGTTGAGATAAAAATGCAGATATGCACGTCATGCATGCAGGTCAAACAAAAAACCCCAAACGAAAAATTCGTGTAGGTTGAACAAAACCCCAAACGAAAAATTCGTGCAGGTCAAATAAAAAACCCCAAACGAAAAATTCGTGCAGGTCAAATAAAAAACCCCAAACGAAAAATTCGTGCAGGTCGGATGCAACCCCAAACGAAGACTCGTGCAGGCCGAACGCA
>NC_044929.1:5549474-5635165 GCF_003576645.1 Ipomoea triloba
TGTTGATTAGAGGAACACGGCATTTCGTCGCATTCCCCACAGACGGCGCCAATGATGGTGTAAATGTAAACGGGGGTACGGATTTACACCACGTGTGTTTGATTGTGTATGATGTAGTATATGGAGTGTGTATGCTTGGGGAGGAAAGCTATGGTTTCCTCCCTGGAGAAGATGAGCCAAGAACAAGAGAGAGAGAGTGAAGGATGGACATGATGAAAGGATCAAAGTGATCCATGCATTTCCCGATGCCAATACAAGGAGGGTCAGGTCCTTTATATAGAAATAGGACCTGACCCTTCAGGAATATAATATTACATTTGACCCTTAACAATTTCTAAGGGACACCCGACCTTTTAAGGGTACAACAATACCCGGACTATACATTATATTTCTACAGTAGTCCCTGGGGTATTTACCCATCACATACCTTCTAACCCAAACAGCCAACCCAATCAGCCAACGACCATTTACCAAGCAGGCCTAACTAAAAAATTTTAATTTCAAGGAATTTTGAATGTTTATTTTAATTTAATTTTGTCTAATCTCTAGCATATATTTAACAAGATGTATAGTATACGGAGATGGCGACCAACTTGGTCGCCTTCGAGCCTTCTCCGGTTGGACGCCACCGGCGACCGTGACAGTCGCCGGTGGTTGATGGTTTGACTTGTTCGTCGGAATTTCGAAAGAAATTCTAGTTGACCTGTAATTACATATCACAAATAGGTTTAAGGGCTTATTTGTTCCAAAATAACAAGTTTAAGGGTCTAATTGAAACTTTTTGAATCTGATGGGCCTAACTACACAATTGATTATAATTTAGGGGTCTATTTGACCTTTATCCCGACTTGACGTGTCTCTTTGAATTGTCTATACTGAATTACTGATGGCATCTTATATTTCAAATCTTCCAAAAAAGTTGGCCATTATGTACTTTTAAAAGAATATCTAATTCAAAATTACGAATTATCCGATTTTCAAAAAAAAAATACGAATTATCCATGAAATAGATATATAAAAAGGCGAAAATTATACCATGGACTAGGGTCTACACTATATTATCTATCTTGGTTCAAAAAAAAATTCAAATTATATACTTATAATTAACATATTATGTACGTTCACTTAACCGATTATGTACCTAATAAATTGAATATACATAATAAATTAACTACATGTACATAATTTGTTAATTGTAAATACATAATCTGAATTGAGTCTACTATGCGCATGGTGGAATCTAATCCACAATATAACAATTGTAAAAATGGGTTAGGGCCATAAAAATGAATTTAGTTTTCAAAAGTATTATCTTTTGTGAAAGTTTATACTTTATAATGCAGGAACTAATAACCCAAGTAAAACAATTGTGAGACAATTATTGTGGAGAATTATAAATGTTAAGAGATCAATATGAATGAGAAATAATAAACAAGAATACCCAAAGAATTGATATCGTGGAGAACACCTCCTAATCTGCGAGGTCACGGTTAAAAACTTTTTCACTAAAGATCAATTGTTGTTTTTTACCAATACAAGGTTCAAATGGTTTATTGAACTAGGTGTACCACCTATATATTTATACATCAACCTAGTATAGCAATTTTATGAAAAAAGTTTACAGGATGCAAATTGTACTATTATGACAATTATACAAAATGCATAATTTCTTAAGCTGGCTTCTCCTGATAGTACTTGGGGTGTGTTTGGTTCATAGGTTTGCATACTAGGAATAAACATTAAAATCATAGTTAGTGTTTGGTTGATAACTTTTTAAAACACAACTATGGATTAGTTTGATTACCCCTTCAATTAAAAACGCATTCCCTAATTAAAAAATGTATCATTCTATCTTATTGGTAATATGATTTTTAAGTTTGGATTAGTGCTTTTTTAGATCTTTATTTTGATTTTTTTTGTTCATATTGGTGCTTTGGATCGAATGTCATTATATTATGATCAATTGCCTTGATTTTTTGTTTTTACATTTTTAAAGCTTTTATTCTCATTTTAGGATCATACATGACCAAACATCAAATATTAGTAATCATTCCAATTCTATCCTATTACCAAACGTGCAAAAATACTTTTACAAAACTCATACCATTACTAAGCATTTAATTCTCATTTCCATTTCAATTTCCATGTGGGAAATAAACGCACCTTCAATTATGCACCTTTGATTATGGAGTTTTTGTCTGAATCTTTACAAAATAACCTCTAAAACTCCGCAAATTATATGGTGGACCACGGTCCACAATGCATTGTGGACCATGATCATGGCTGATACTGCAGTTGTGTTGAACTGATACTGCAGTTGTGTTGAACGGATACTGCAGTTGTGTTAAAAGGGAATTGCAGTTGCGCGAAACAAAGGTCGTGTCATCCGTCTGGAACTGCAGTTTTGTTGAACTGATACTGCAGTTGTGTTGAACGAATACTACAGTTGTGTTGAAAGGATACTGCAATTGTGTTGAACGGATGAACGGTCTCTGTTCCCCGCAACTGCAGTTTTTTTTCAACACAACTGCATTATCTTTTCAACACAACTGCACTATCAGTTCAACACAACTGCAGTATCAGCCATGATCATGGTCCACAATGCATTGTGGACCGTGGTCCACCATATAATTTGCGGAGTTTTAGAGGTTATTTTGTAAAGATTCAGACAAAAACTCCATAATCAAAGGTGCATAATTGAAGGTGAGAGCCTATTGTGGACCGTGGTCCACGGTATAACGACTGCTAAAACTCCACCCTCGCTCTAAAGCTCTTACACAAAGCCTATTTATAATTATGAATTTTCTTGTCAAGATCTTGTGGTCTAGTTGAACCCGGTTGCACTCCCATATTGAAAGGGGTGAGTTCGAGTCTCAGTAGAGCCAATATTGACTCTTTGTACTTCAATAACTTGATAAAGTAGTTATGAACATATATTGCATTGTAATAGAGTCAAGAGTACTAAAAAAAATAATTAATTTTCTTATATATGCTCATATTACTACAAAAGTATTAGTATTTTTTTTTTAAGTAACAGATTTTAGTTTAAATTTGGTATTTAATTTTTAATTGAAAAGTAATAGTTACAGAGCATGAAAAAGTGATACAAAGATTAAAATGTTATTATAATAATAATAACCAAGGACAGTAGCGTCATTGCTCCCCTTTATTCATTTCCCACACCCATTGAATTGCAATTCATAGGGGTACTCATGAATTGCAATTATAAGAGAATTACAATTCTGTGGAATTGCAATTCATTCCAACCAAACAATGTAATCGAGACTTTCATTGAATTTCAATTCAATTACAACCAAATTACAGTGTACCATTTTTTTTTTTAAAAAAAAAATTACAGTGTACCAAACGAGTTGACGTTTGGTACACCGTAATTATCATCTTGCATGGTTGATGTCACACAAACAACTTCGTCAACCATTTTAACTTGGAATTTGTCACTATAAGTAACAGAGAGATCGATATTATCAACTTGCACTCAAGTAGTCAAGTAACATTAACCTCAACCTCCCAATCCCAGCAAGGCTCTTCAGATAAGATCAGATCAGCAGGTATGCATAAGAAGTTGTCATTTATATTATTTTCTTGCAAACTCGGCTCTAATCCATTTGTTATACAGCGGACCATAGTCCATATAGCGTTGTCGCCGTTGTGTGGATCATGATTGTCGAATAAAATCGTAGTAGAATTAAAATAATATTTTAGTGTTGGTATAATGAAACTAACGTGTGTAGTACTCAAAAACTAGGGTGTGTAAAAAAATGAAACAAAAAAACATAGTTCTTAACTGAAACTGAAATGTAATTAGAATAATACTTCATAGTCTAGACTGCTATCATGTTCCACAGTAAAATTTGCCACTCTAGTCCTTAACTAGCTATAAATCTTGTTAAATTCTACCAAAGTAATTGCGTATACTAACAAGTATCATCAATCTAACTTTAAATTCTTTAATTTCAAGTCTGAATGCTTATTTTAATATAATTTTGCATGACCTAATTCTTTGAATTGCCTCCTAATATTTACTGCAGTTGTTATGCCGTGGACCCAGGTCCACATTGCAAGGTGGACCTGGGTCCAATACGACACCGTTTCACAATTTAAAAAAAATAAAAATTAACGGCGTTAACGGCTCCTCATCGCGACAGAACACAAATTCTACATTCACAGACCTTATACTCCATATTTACAATTTCAAAACTCCACATTCACACATTACAGAGCTATATGTTTAGTAATTATAATACCACTGTTATGCATTCACACATTCAAAACTCTATATTCACAGGTCCTATACTCCATGTTCACAACTTGGGAACTCCACATTCACACATTACAGGACTACAAGTTGCTAGAACTCTGTTAACTCTACAACAGATTCACACATTCATAACATTCACAAATTCTATACTCCATATTCACAATTTGAAACCTCCACATTCACACATTTCAGGGCTATATTTTTAGTAATTTTTTTTAATAGTGAAACGGCGTCGTATTGGAACCAGGTCTGCCTCCTGATGGCATCTATCTTATATTTCAAATCTTCGAAATGAATTAGCCAGTATATATTTTTTTAAGATTATCTAATGCAAACTTATTATGAATTATCCCTGCACAAAAGCTCGTGACAATCCATGAAATAGATCTAAAAAATGGGTTTGGGCCAAAAAAATGAACTTCATTTTCCAAAGTACAGTATTTATCTTTTAAAGACCCATAAAATGAATTTTAAAGATTAAAAATGTTATTCCATAAATAAAATAGAATAGACAAGAAATAAAACATGAAATGTTTACTTGAAATATGTTGTTCCCTACTCATTTACAAGCATTTACTTTTCAATTGAAAGGTTAGTACTTTAAGGGTCCGTTTGAATACCCATAAAATGATTTTCAAATTAAAAGTTATTTTTCAGATTTTTTTGTATTTAGATATTTAAAAAAAAAAATCAAATAAAAATATTCTTTTTGGCCAATGGTAAAAGGGTGCAATTTAGCAAAAAATATTTTCTTACGTTTTTAGTCGGAATACAATTTTCATAATATTACCACCACCATTAATTATCATCACCACTCCACCACCACCATCATCACAGCATAACTATCACCACCAGTACCACCACCACACTACCACACCACTTATTGTTGTTGTTGTTGTTGTTGTTCCGGTTCCTAATTTTAATAAACTAAAATTGAAGCCTTTTGGATTTCAATTGGAACCATGAAGTGGTTATCCCTAACTAAGTGTTTTCTTATATTTCGGTAACGTGTATTCTTATTTTTACTTTAAAGGTGGGATGGCAGATGAGTATTTTGACCCTTCTACGGCTGTTGACCTACTGGGCACTTTTGGACAGACTGAAATTGGGGAGGTATGAAATCTACTTTACAATTCCATGTATACCTACCATGATTGTTTCAATGATTTTTATTATTTTATTTTAACTTGAAAGAAACTTATTCATTTAAGTGATTAATATATATACATTTCACTTAAATGAATATATCTAAAAACATTTTAAATATTAGCTCAAAAAATTATTAATACTATCTAAACTAAATTTTAGGTGAACTTAATAAGTTATTGGTGCAGATATATTTTTTATTATGTTATATACGAATATAAATTTGGTTCGGATATAAGATGTAAAATTCTTGCATATATTATACTTAAAATTAAAAATTATATTCATTTTATTTAAACAGAACATAACCCAAAATATTTTAAATATAGGGTCAAAATATCACTCGAAATTAAACTTGTGTTAATTTTATAACGGTAGTGTAAAAAACATATTTGAAAAAAAAATGAGTGTTAGTAAACAAGTTTCCTAAACAGAAAACCGAGAATAATGAAAACTGAAAAAAGTTATAAAACAGAAAACAAAGAACAAGTTCTTGAAGTAAACGGGTCCTAAATTTCTTTATTTTACACATAATAACATCATCATCCAACAGTAATTGTTACATAATAATTACTGTAACATATTGTTATTACGGAGTATAAATTATACTCAAATTTAAGGGAATGTTTGGTTCAAGAGATATTTTGATATAATATAACATTGATAACTAGTTATATAAGGGGGTATTTGGTTCAAGTTATATAAGATAACTAAGGTTATATTTGCTCGGGAATATTGAATATAAGATTCTCATGTTTGGTTCAAGTTATGTAAGATTCCCAGGGAATGGAACATAACCTCCCGATGAAATTTTTAGCTATTGGAAGGGAATGTGAGATACATCCCGATTTCTTAGGTAATCCCACATTCCCGGCCTTATATTATTACTAATATTGAGCTTTTGACATTTTAATCAATTTATCTTATTTCCGTTGTCTTATTTACATACTTCAATTTTAAACCAAACACAAGAATCTAGCATTCCCAGTTATCTAACATTCCCAGCAATTTAACATTCCCTAAGGTAATCTAACATTCCGTGAACCAAACGCTTGAGGGAATTTGATTCCAGTGAAAGCTACCAAAAATGATCGAACTAAAAACAAAATTTGGAATCTAACATTCCCTATGGTAATTTAATATTCCCTTGAACCAACCTAGGGAATCTGGTATTAGTATACTACATTTCTAAGGTTGTGTGAGATAATTCGAAACAAACACTTTTGTTGAGCGACGGTTTGAATTGGAGAGTCAAGTTCAACATCCTACCATTAAAATGTTACGTTGATTGCTAGCAAGTATGAAGAAATTTATAATATATTACTTGAATAGGAGCAGGAGGAGAGATTTGAGGTTTCTTTGGACATAGGCGACTTATTAAATGATCAAACGAGCAACAGAGGAACTGATAATGGAAAGGTTTGCATTCTGAATCTATTCTTCGAGGACATATACATTTACATTGTGGTAACTTTACATTTTTTAACAAATAAAAATGCACAATTTAAGTTAAAAGTTAATACTTTTGAAATAACAACTTTTAAAGTAAAATATATGAGAAAAATTTGTATGAGACCCGTCTCACCGTGCGGGTCGGGTCAAGATGAAAATGTAATACTTATACGCACAAATGTAATACTAATTAGGAGTAAAGTGTTTATTACTTAGGTGAGAAAATGTAATACTTTTACATTTTGATTTAAAAGTATTACAGTTTTTCTTATAAGTAACAAACACTTCCCAACATTACTTATTAAGGAGAATGTAATACATTTGATTGAAAATATAATACTTTTACATCAAAATGTAAAAATATATATATTACATTTTTGTCTCAAATTATTATATTATTAAATTGTCCTTTATAAGTAATAAACACTTTATTTTTTATTAGTATTATATTTGAACATATAAGTATGATATTTGCGCATATAAGTATAACATTTGCATATTGATCCAACCCGACCCCACACAAGTGTGACCCAAAACAAAACATATTAGTATAATTAAAGTCAAAATATAATACTTTTAAAAACCTAATGGTCTGAGCAGCTTGTGTAAAACCGTCTCACGGGTCTCAATCCGTGAGACAGGTCGAATCTTTGATTAATGAGTTCAAAGATCAGACACATTAATCAAAGATTCAACCCGTCTCACACAAGTGTTACCCAATGATCTGTAATGTAATTTAAGGATAAAAAATGAAAAGCATAGATGAAAGAATATAGCGAACTTGAATAAACCCTTAAAATGATAAAAACTTGTGTAAGACTGTCTCGCACGTCTTAATCTGTGAGACAAGTCAAGTTAGCATAATTTGGGTCATAATTAGTATTATGAGTTAGCTTTTTATAACTCAAATTATGTTGACTCCATCTATTTTACAGATTGAAATCGGTGAGACGATCTCACACGAGTGCGACCCCTTAAAAATAGTATAAATGCTAATCGTATTAGACAAACTAAAATAAAATTTGCAAAAATAAAATAGGATAATTTTTCGATTTTTATTTACCTCACTAAATCAATGGTGATAGTGTTGACCGGCAGGAAATAGAAATATCAAGTGCTTATCAAGAATATCCTTGGAAGCGCAACTTCTATAAACCATCTTTGGTATCCATTGGGCCCAAGTACTCTAAAGAGGTTGATCAAGTTAAGGACAAGGAATACAAGAATTTGTATATGAAGTCTTTTCTCGAAAGGGCAACAAAACAACCTGAAGAAGAAGAAAAGTATAGGGAATACCTTAGGAATCCATATATGAAATTGATGGACAAAGCCCGAAATTATTACAAGGAAATTGGAGTTACGTACCCCCATAATGATGAAGAGTTGGTAGAAATGTTGGTGCTTGATGGTTGCTTTGTGGTTGAGTTTGTTATGAAATGCAAAGAAGGCGGCAATGGTGATCCTCGCAATAGCGTTGAAGGGAAGAAAGCTCGTGAAGACATGCTTTTGTTCGAAAATCAACTCCCTTTTGATGTCGTCTCAGCCATTTATAGGAAAATGATTGGTGATACTGAAGAAGAAGTTCCTAGTTTTATAAGCCTAGTGAAGTTCGTTTTTGCCTCTTTAGCACCAAAGTTTAACATTATTAACTTTTATGATGACAATAAACCTGAACAACCCATGGATCTACTCCATGTGGTCTACAGTCTTTGTCTTCCGAGAAATGCCCAAACCCTAATTTCCCAGAGTAATGAGGCACAAGGGAATGCAAATAGGTGGCTAAGAATAAACCATATGAACAGTACGACAGAGCTCAAACAGGTTGGAATTAGCTTTAACAAGATTGGCCAAGTCTTTAATATGCCAAAGAAATATGAAAATATTCCACCACAGAAATATTATTATTGGGTTGGCATTAGCTTGTTTGATATAACCTTTTCTCATGGGGTAATGAGAATTCCTTGCTTTAAAGTCGACAACTACACTAAATTATTCTTCCGAAACATGATCGCCATGGAGCAGCGCTGTAATGACACACTAAACCCCAAATACTTCACAGATTATGCGAGGTTGATGGACCACTTGGTGGACACCAATAGAGACGTCAGTTTACTCCGCAAGAATGGGATCATTCAAAACCTCTTAGGTGAAGATAGGAAGGTGGCCTCTATTTTCAACAACCTCAGTGCCGAGGTAGATACTTCCACCAACTTCTATTTTGCATCGGTGTACAAGGATGTGGATAAGCACTCTCACGATGACTGGTGTAATTGTAATTGGAGCAAATCACAAGCTTACTGCCTATGGAAAGTGATTTCTACTTTCTTGATTGCTGTCTCCTTGTGGATTTTGGCAATTAGTCAAAGAAACAACTTTAGGCAGCAGACTTAATATTTGGCCAATAACCCTACTCCCGCTGGCTAAATATGTACTATGTACTTATGTAGTTTAACCAGTTTCATCAATGTGTACTTCAGACTAAATACTTTGTAAAACAAAACTTGAATCTTGCCGCGGGTTGCGAGGTTTATTGTATGCGTCTTAAGTTTCATCATGACTAGTGTCTTCTGTCCCGAGTGGATCAACATATATTGTACATTGTTATTGTTGTTTTCATTTATCCGATTAAACTCGTTGGGTTTGTGGTTATATTTTTCCATTATTTTGTGCATGACAAATGATTCTTAAGTTAAGAGTTTATTACCAAAATGGTCCCTCGACTATTGCGAAATTATCAATTTGGTTCTTGATAATTTTTCGTGTCTGATTAAGTCCTCGTTTTTGAAAATTTTAACCATTATGATCCTCCGTTCGCTTAGGCATTAGAAGTCTGTTTATTTGGAGGGAATTATATTGATGGAATTTCGCTTGAGAAGACTCATTTCCAACAATGGAGAGGCGGGTTTTCTTCCAAATAATCCGTAAATTACAAATGAGCAAATTTTCATTTTGGTCCACGGACTATAGGGGTTCTGTTAATTGCAATTCACGACTTTCAAAATTGTTAATTTCATACCTAAACTATTCAATTTTTATCAATTTTGGTCACTCCGACCAAATTACCGTCCTAATTTGTCGGAAAATTTAAAACCCTAAAATAATGAGGGTATTTTAGTCATTTCACATCATTTTTCTTCTTCTCCAGCCCACCCATATTTTCTTCTTCTTCTCCGGCGAACTAAAATTCCTTGAATTTTTCCCAATAATATTTACAAATCATAATCTTGTGATACATATGTTTGAAGATCTTCATAATCTTCTCAAAAATTGATTTCTAAATTTAATTTTGATTTAATCATCAACAAATCTACGATCGATCGATGGCGAAGGAATTCAACGTCTCGCCAGTGGTATTCCCGTCTGGCAGGAACCAGGTCCGCAGCAAAGACGCTTGTCGACGGTGCCGTTTCAGCCATCGAAGGCATTGACGCCGAGCATCCCGTTCATGTCCTTTGACATTGGCTTTGCCACGGCCTCTACCTCGTTTTCCACTCCTCATTACGCTTCCACCACAATTGGCAACAGCGGAAGCGGCGATTCCACAAGGTTCGAGGGCGAGCCGCCGCTTTTGGAGGAGCTGGGGATCAACACCAAGCAAATATACCAGAAAATGCTCTCAATCCGTTCCACGTGAAAGCGTACCTTCACGAGATTTGTCAGGGTCGTGCCTAGTCGCTCTCCTCTCCCCTTACCGGAGAAGCAATTTTGGTTCGCCGGAGAAGAAGAAGAAAAAATGGGTTTGTCGGAGAAGAAGAAAAGGGATGTGAAATGACTAAAATACCTTCATGATTTTAGAGTTTTGAATTTTTTGATGAATTTGGTCGGAGTAACCGAAATTGATAAAAATTGAATAGTTAAGGTATGAAATTAACAATTAAGTTGTGGATCGCAATTAACAATTAAGTTGTGGATTGCAATTAACAGGAAGTGGACCAAAATGACAATTTGCTCATTGCAAATTGATAATTTCACAATAGTCAAGGGACCATTACGGTAATAAACTCTTTAGTAAATTTGCAATTCTATCGCCAACATGCATATAAAATAGGAAAAAATGGCATATTTCCTGATGAAGGCTAATTTCAACCCTGCAAAAAAAGAGATTGGCAAGCTGATGTAGCAAGTGAATAGGAATGAATTTATTACTCCTAAAAAAGGAATGAATTTATTATTTTTCTTTTTGTTTTATTGCTACTGTGTCTTGCAAATTTGTAAGAGGCAGCTTTTGCTGACAATGGTAGCAAAAGCTGCTGGGCAGCGTGGCAGCGTGCCTTTCCTATTTTTTATTTTTTTATTATTTTATTATTATATTTATTATATAATTATAATATAATATGAAAGTTGGGATTATTTTTAAAAGTGAGATAGATTTGCATGGATGTAAAATAAATAATAGAGAATTTGCAAATATGATGATGTGCAAGTGGCCTGGAGCTTTTTTTACCGGTTTAGGGGACTTGAATAGAAATTTTTTCAGTTAAGGAGCCTAATTGCACTATCCACCCGACTTAGGAGGCCAATTTGACACTTTTCCCTTTTAAATTTGATGTGTTATATTTAATAGTACTTTTAGTCTATTTTTTAAATATATAAATTTTGTATACGAATACTACACTTAATATTATGAAAAATTGAATAAAAAATAACTTCAGCCAAACCTTATTAACTGAACTAGACATATAAAATGGGACGAATAAATATTTACAATTTGTACTAAGTATTTACTTAATTATTTTAATTTTCGTATTAGATATTAATTAAATCGCGAAATACAGGGGTGTTGGTAACTGGCAAATTATTGCATGGACCATGACCCACACAGCTGTGTGGACCAAAAATAAAAAGTACATTATTTTTGTACTGAAGGTACATTATTTTTGTACTGTAGGTACATTATTTGATAGTATATATCAAATAATGTATCTTCAGTACAAAAATAATGTATCTAAAATAATGTACCTACAGTACAAAAATAATGTACCTTCAGTATAAAAATAATGTACTTTTTATTTTTGGTCCACACAGCTGTGTGGACCATGATCCATGCAATAATGATTGTATTAAGGAAAAAATATTTACAAATATATCATATTTTTAAAATGTGTACATTCCATCTGCATTTAGTGTTTTACATTTTTTAAAATTTCAATTTCCTCCGTCTCTTTTCCTGTTGCCCACCCCCATTTCCGTGCTACCTAGCCACATGGCATAGCAGCATAGATAGTAAATCCCTAAATGGATATTCAATTTAGTCTATTTGAATCTCACATCCTCCTATCCCTTCTCCCAAAAGGTAGAATCCCCAATACCAAGGGTCTTCATATTTTAGCTTGTCATAACTTTTGGAAGAATGTAAATCACAGTAACTCAATAACTTAGCAGACAAGGCCAAATGCCGGTGCGCACAAGGGATCTGCTCACTTTAGGCATAATCCCAATACTACCACTGCCAGATGTTCAAACATTGGTCGCTTCTCTCAAATATTGTCTACTGAACCAGTGAATATGTATTATGAACAAATTGCTCATATACAAATGCCTTTTTCTCCCAGTGTAGATTAGTAATACAAATGCAACAGGAAAAGAAATTTATCATATAGAAAACTAAGTCATGCACAAGTTGACAAATAGGACGATGATCTATTTACAGGGACCTCCGAGATACTTTGAACGAAGAGATTAAAATGTTCTTTACAACTTAAACAGAATAGCTCTATTTCATCTTTGCCACCTTTAGAACTAGTAACCTTTATGAAGATGCCTAAAAGATTAGAAATTTCCTCCTAAAATAAGACCACAAATGTCAGAATCATCGATCACTACTACTACCTATACAATCTTTCCTAGCAATTTATTAATATATCAAAAGATAAATGGTATACGAGCAGCTAGTCTTTCTTACCCCAAAAAGGTTGAATCCCCAACCTCAATGGCCCCCAACACCATAGCCCGACAGAACATTTGAGAGAATGTAAATCACAGTAACTCAGTGGCTCAACAGATAGGGCCAAATTACCAGTGCGCACAACAGACGTTTCTGTGACTGTAACATCCTATTCTGGCTCAAGTTGATGAGAACAGACAGATATACCCAAATAAGCAAAAGCTAGCTAGCTCTATACTTGTGTTCTTTGTACATTATATTTTCATGTTTAAACAATAGTTTACCTATGAGGCATAGGATAGGTACCAGGAACTCCGGGAAGCGCCTGTCCAGGAATGGGAGGTCGAACGCCATAAGCCATGTGAGCTGGAGGTGGAAGATTCACAGGCGTGCCAACTGCAGAAACGAGTGGGCCCCCCACAGGTTGTCCGATGGTTGTCGGCCCATATACACCAACACCGGGATGAGCAGCAGGTTGTTTGTTCGATTTCCCAGAAGAGCTCCCTGCAGTGGTGCCATTAGTTTGGCCCGTAATTGGTCCCTGTGGCGACGAAACGTCTCCACTGTTGACGCTAGTTATGTCATGAATGCTGGACCGTCTCCTATCCTTGTTCATTGAGTTTAAACGGATAAAGTACTTTTGGGCATGGCTCGCAACTTGCGTAGGAGTTCTCGTCACAACAAAGTTCCGGGAGATACTCCTCCAATCACCTTTCCCATATTTATCCAAACCAAGAAGGAACAACCTGCTCGAGAATCAAAGACACATTTTAAACATAAGGATAAATCATAAATATCTGCCATTTCTGAGATTTTGAACTCCAGCAGGAGAATAGAGACATTCTTTAACCTCACACAAAACCTTAGTATGAAAGCATAAATCCTTAACATGGGATCAAGGTAGGCTCAAAATGAAACAAAATCTCATTCATACGCAATTACACATGTATAATACACCTACAAGATGTTTAGTGATGCATTAACTGTATAAAATCCGAAAAAAGCCAGTGAAAATTGGATATCAAAGATCTTTCATTTAGACTTTTACTTTCAGCTCTGCTCAATTTAATACCTTGCTTAGTCTGAAATGTTTTCAATCAAAAAAAGATATTAAAGATAAAGAAATTACTATTTCACTTTTGACAATAAGTTCATATTAATGATTGAAAGGAAAACATTAACATAATCAGCATGAGTAAATGGTGTTGACAAATAGCATCTGTTACTCTGCTGTCCCAAAGTTATTAATTGTTACTAAATTCTAATCTTGAGCAAAGGTCACTAAACTGGGCTATAATGCACATGGGCCAAACAAAAACTGAATCCAATCAATTAACTAGTCTAACCTATGGTCTTATAAACTCATATATTCTTTCTTATTTTTCAATGTGGAACTCTTAACATTGACCTTAGTTATCATCAATCCTCTAGGGAGTAGGAATGAAAAGCGGAAAATTACTCTCCACTATTGTTGAGGCAATTTCAAAGATATTTTCACCATGTCTAAAGAGTAAAGACTTGAATCTCTGTTGGTCTTACCCTCCCAACACCCAGAACTCCCTAGGCAACCCAAATTAGCTGCCACTTAAACGCTGCAATTTCTTTCAACTCAATAGTCTCTTGGAGCACGCTCCATCACAGCCCGCTGGAAATTGCATTGCCTCAGAAGTCACAATTTCACAGTCAGACCGAATCTCCTTCAAAGCTTCCCGAGCTTTCTCTACATTGCTCTCTTGTTAAACCCGTGGCATTAACAATCAGAACCAAAAAAAAATATCATCAGAGGCTCCACAAACAGAATGATCTCCATTTCACCGGCTTCCTTTATATCAGGCAGCAACAAGCTAATCCTCACAAACATATTATTGAACTAATAGGTTTCCTCGTTCTCTAACTTGAACAGTGGACAGGGAGTTCCAGTGAATGGTGGATTTGGCAGAGAAAGATTAATGTTTTAGATGTCACACTTCAAGTATGTGAAATCATGTAAATCATAGTTGCAATATTCAGGTTCTGGGTACTTTTGACAAAGTTACCATTTTTATCGAATATATGAAACATCTGTAAAATGAGAATTCAACAGTCTTCCAACCATCCCATTAGAGTGTTCACAACTTCACGTCTAGGCGGTCTAGCTAGATAAAGTAGATTAAGGATTGGATCTCTATAAATACAAATATATGTACTCTCATGGATTCAACTAGAGATAATATTGCAACATTACCATCTTCTCCCTTCACTGGCTTCCATATATTAGCTTCTCGTTTCTACAGAGAGTGGTGGTTATTTGCCACCCACAGGACCTTCAAACCCATAGTTTTAACAATTTTAAATCACATTTTGTTTGGACAGTGACTGCATAACAAGAGGTAAAAGTATAAAGCTGAAGACTCAACCTCACACAAAACCAAATCCCTCAAAGTGGTCATTTCCTTCTGAAGAGTATTTTCATTGCAGGGATATGAATGAGGAGAAATGTTCTATTTCTGGTTAAGGGTAAAAAAATAAATAATTAGACAGTAAACCGAACTCAACTTTTTAAATCCTAGAAGTGGCAGTAACTTTAATTCCTTAAGAGAATGATGTCACCACCAAGCTAAAGGAGGTCTAAAGCGACTATAGCATTGTAATGCTATAATATTGCTGCTTTTAATCTATCCTGAACTGAATGCCAAGAAAAGGACCCTATTAGGCAATTGATACCAGATGAGAATAAATATGTTCCGTATAGGTAGAGGAGGATGCATATATACATAAGAGGAGAGAACAAGTTATACTACAAGTAGACAGCTGAAGAATGGTATAAATAGGATTTTAATTCGAACAGGAGTAGTCCTAATATACTTGAAAGCACCATTTTCCCCTACTCCAATACTCCATGGTTCGAGACCAACATCCTCTTTTGTTCACCTCTCTCGCGCCCAGTTTTATTCTTGAAAAAGAAAAGTAAACACCACAAGTGGGAGAAGTAGCCCTAAAATGAAAGATAGTCACAGAAGGAAAAACACCACAAAATCTACAAGTCTTTTTTGCCTTCTCTTGTTCTCCTCAGAACCCTACTCCTTTTGTTTTTGTTTTACCATTTGGATGGCGACTAGAACTTAAAATCGAAACTAGTTATTTTGCCCAAACAAGGTAAACAAATACTCCAGAAGTAACTTCTTCGGGATGAGTATATTACGTTTATGAAGCATTGTAGATAACGATTTTTTTCATTGTTTAAGTGCAGGGGAGTTACTTATATGGCTTTCTAATGTAGGTTTGAGAGTTTTCCCATTATGCAGACAGTTTTCCCATGGCTTTCTAAGTGCAGCAGTTTGTTGTTGTATATACTCTTTAAATGGGATAAAATGATGCATTTTTTTCAAGAACAATTTTAGGATTAAGCGCTTACCACTATGCCAAAAGCGGCCAGGGTGCTGGACTTGGCCCTTTACCGGCCTTCGTCCAACAATCTCCCTAGCCACATGGTGCTAGACTTGGCCCTTAAGGACCTCCGCCCAACAAACAGTTAGTGACAATACATGCCAATGGCAATATGCTCTGCCAAGTATAATTTACTATCAGTAATATATGATGTATTGACTACAAAAATCTAGATGTCCTCAAGTTAATATGAAGCGATGTATGCATTTTGGCCTATATCGGTTTGCTTAGAGAGGAATGACTACTAACCTGTGTTCCTCTTCAGTCCAAGCAATCCCTTTGCGTCGCTCCTGATCCGATCTTGTAGACTTTCCATGATGTGAATCATTGTTCCCCTGCCCAGAATTGCCACCCTTCTTGTCATCATGGCTTGTCAAACTATCCGAAGAGGAATCGTAGTAAGGCAGAGGAACACAGCCAGACTCAATCCGGCTAACATCATCCATTAAAAGTTCATAGTGAAGCTTAACCTCTTTCAAGGACTTTCCCGGAACATCTGCCGCAATCTTCTCCCATCTATCTGACAAATCTTCAGGGTAAGTTGCCAAGGCATTCTCAAATGCCTTATCTAGCTCTCTACTCCACACAGAGCTACTTGATTCAGTCACCGTCATCAAGCCTTCTCTCAATTACTATAGACTTTCCTGCAAAATCAATAAAAGATCAAGATTTAACCAAGCTTAAAAGTAATTGCCATAGACATATGAATTTGCAATGAATTTACAGAAAAGCTATTGCAATTGCGATCTATTACTAGCTTAATTGGGCAAGTGAAACAGCAAACTGGATATAGTAAAATCAAAGAGTCCTAAAAATAGAAAGTGAGATTGATAGACCTGTTCCAATAAGTATCACAAAACGCACCAAAGAAAGGAGAGCGATGATGGTGACTTGCCTCACAAATCAAGAAATCAAGAATTGAACAGTTGAGAAATGCTGACCCTATCCACAAACTAAAAGGCAATTAAACCATTAAAAATATCTGAAAATCATAAACCCAGAATAGCAGTAAGGGAAAGAAGACAACTTAAACTATTCCAGTATTCCATAGTTATTAGGGTTGTGAGACCTCTGAGAATAAAACTCCAAATGCATCCAAACAAATTAGAAAGACCCAGAGAAAATTAAAACGGATAAAAGTGAGCACTCAATTGTCATTACTATACTGATACAGAGCGCTCCCACAAAAGCTCTTACTGATAGCAACATTTTTCACCGTCCAAAATTCTATTCCACTAACCACTATCAAACCTAACATTCCCTCTGGTAAAAAAGAAAAGGAAAAAGTGTAAAATAGGCCACTGGATTTGTTGCTTTTGTGCAATTGGGCCATTTAACTTAAAAAGTGTGCAATTCAACCATCAAACAAGCAAAATTTGTGCAATTGGACCATTTTTACAAAAAATTTTAATTCAATTTGAGTTAAAAACATTTCAATGTTGACTCCCAACTAGTATGGTAGAAGAAAATGCCACTCTTAATACATATATGTTAGTAATATAATTGAATTTTACCAGAAAATTTTTGTAAAAATGGTTCAATTGCACAAATTTTACTTGTTAGATAGTTGAATTGCACACTTTTTAAGTTCAATGACCCAATTGCACAAAAGCGATAAGTTCAGTGGCCTATTTGACACTTTTTCCAAAAAAAAAAAAAGCAAAAATGGGCGCGAGAATCTGATGACAGCATTTACGGAATTACAGTAGAAACCCTAGAAAAATATATTATAATATTTTACTTTTCTTTTTAATTAATTTTGTGATAGAAATCTTTACTGCCAATTAACGTTTTACTTTTTAAAATATTTTAATTTTTAGTCCACTGAGTTAAGTAATTAGTAAATTATTATCTCATGTTTCAACCAACACTCAGAAAAGTAACTTTTTTATAAATTTTTTAACCATTTTCTTTAATTTGTAATAAAGTAAAGTTTATAACATTTTTTTATTAGTTATTAAAATAACATTGCTATTAGTTATAACATTGTTTAAGAATAAATATTAAGTCTTATAGAATTAGGTGATAAATTTTATACTTATAAAATGATAAATTCAAATCTAAATTTAAAAAAAAAGTAACTTTTCTCTCGATCAAATTACATATTAACTCTTAAATTTATATTTATTACTAATTTTACACGCGTATTGCGCGAATGGGTTAATGCCCAATGTTTATATTTAAATAAATATTTGAAAGTATATAAATGCAATATTATATAGGAGAAGTTTATACCTAGGTAATTGAATGTCGAATTTTTTTATTTAAATATGTAACTCAAAGTATATGAATCCAATATAATATAGGAAATTCATTATAATTGTTACTAAAATAAATGTTTGCAACCTTGTAAAATCAATAGTCTAAAAATGATAGTCTAAATAAATACTACTTTTAGTTTGAATTTTTCTAAGTGTCTTAATTTTTTTTGAGTAACATTGTCATTGTCTTCATCTTTACTATTTGTTCTCTTCCTTTATGTTAGTAGTGTGTTATTTGCAATTCGATTATTGTTGGTAGCATAGATGATAACGTCATGCAATGAGATTATGATATAGGAGCTATAGACTTTCCTTTAGGTGTTTTACTTGGTGTTCATTTGGTTCCAGTATTATTGTTGAATGAGTTATTGTGGATAAAGAAATCTCTAGTTTAAGAAAATAGGTTAAATAAATTAATAAAAATTTGAAAATTTAAAATATGATGTATTCCAAAGATATTAAAATGTAGTTTCTCGCTTCAATTTGCTGGGTAATGGTTATTTGAGTACTTTCATTGTCAACAAATCCCCCAAGTAGTTAATATGATTGGTTTCAAACTATTCTTTTTTACTTTTTTCATGGTATTAATAAAATACTTGATAAATAAATATATAACATTATTTAGTATTATAACTTTGATATTTAATTACAAGATAGTGTAAAAAGAACATAATAGGCAATGTAATGAATATCAATTGATGAATTTGAATGTACAGAATCTTTGCATTAGAGAAAATATAGACAATATAACTAATGAAATTATTTTTCTTATTTAATTTATTGATGATGCATATTTTTTTTTTAAATAAAGGCATTGTAGACACATAATTCTAAATTAAAGAAATCCATATGTATCATTTTTTGTTGTAGTTACTAATTTATTTAATTTAATAAGAGTAAAATAGGGTGATAAACTTAATTATGTAAAATTTGATTGAGATGGGGTTCGAACTTAAGACCTTTCTTATAGAAATTAATGGGTAAGTTAAAAGTTAACGGAATATTAACGGAGATGAGAATATTTAAGAAAAACTTAACGGATAATCATATAATTAAGGATAAATTAGGAAATCTCAAAGAAAAATTTGACCGCCATTTTTTTTATACCCATTTTAGGCCTAACTCTCTTTGACTCTTATTAGTATAGTAGATTTATTGGCACCACTTGCTCTTCTTATATAGCTTCCTCCGGATTAATAAATGGATAAGATTTATTGGATACAAGGTAAGAGATTTGACTTTACAAAATATTTTTAAAGTGTTCATAATGATTTAAAATATTTTAGGTGAGTAAAACATTTTAAAAATTATATAATTATGCAACTTTTTAGAATTTTAAATGTCTTTTGAATTTTATTAATTTGATAACTTAACTACATGGTTAGGGCTTATTTGATCTTATAAAAAAAAAAAAAGAGAGAAATAAAATGGATAACTTGGAGGCATCAACCATCTACAATATTTTGTCAACGGGTTTAACTCACTGATTCAATATGCAGTATTTGAGGGAGAATAAGAAAAATATGATTTTACCCCTATGACTTAGTGTAGTGGTTCATCGTCTAACTTGATGTCATGATGGAAGGCGGCACATGAATGAGAAAAAGGCTCGTGATAATGAAAGGTGTGGCTTGTGTGCGCATGACGACTAGATTTTGATTGGTGGGCTGATTGCACGCCTCATGATTTACATCGGCAATGGCTCTAGGGAACAGGGTCCTGTGAGCTTAGGATTAGCCCGACAAAGCTGGGATCACCTAAGTATTTTTAAAAAAAAATGATTTTGCTCCAAAAGAGATGGTGAATGGGTGAAATATGACTCTTGTGTTAGAAAGTTACAAATTCAATTCTTATCAATACTATACTCTATCAGTCGAGTCTGTCACGTAGGACCTTTCTAGTGTAGTTTATCTCTCTTTTCATGTGTAGTTTACAAACTATTACACATTAACGGAATTTTATCTAGTACACACTCTCATATAGTAATGATAAATTTTTCTCATCATCCAAATATATATATATGTGTGTGAGTGTGTGGGTGTGGTTGTGCCTTCCGTGCGGTCGGTGTGGTTCATACCACTCAATGTTAGAAAATACACCACTCAATGTTAGAAAACGCACCACTCAATGTTAGAAAACGCACCACAATGAAAATACACAAAACCCAAAAAAAACACATCACACACCCAAAATAATACACCATAACTCCCCTGCCACTATGGTGCATTTGCTAAGATTGTATGGTGTATATTTGCATACCTAGTAGTGTGTTTTTTGGTGATACGTACCTAATGATGCATATTTGTGTGGTGTATTTTCTAACATTGAGTGGTGTATATTTGTATACATAGTGGTGCGGCCGCACTGACCACACGTTAAGGGCCGGCCACACTTGACTATGACCATATATGTGTGCGCACACACACACACACACACACACACACACACACACACACACACACACACACACACACACACACACATATATATATATATATATATATATATATATATATATAAAATTTTGAAGCAGGGTTTATCTAAGGGAAATTACATTTTTTGTCCTCTAGATATACCCATGGGCCATGGTACACATTTAGTCCCTAAATTATATGCATGATCTTTTTTACCCCTAATATATGCGTAAAGTGACAATTTTAGTTCTTCAAAAATTATTTCTGCCACCAATATGTTACTTAATAAAGTAGCGAATCAGGTCCTTTAAAGACTAAACTTGTCATTTTACACATAACTTAAACACTAAAAATGATCACACATATTACTCATTAATTAAATCTATAGCACAAATATAATTTAACAACTGAAAATATTACTTTTCATTTATCAAATACACACTTTCAGCTGCAAAGTTTTATCTTCACTGTTTGCACCCAAAAAAAGGAAAAAAAGGTTTTATCTTCACTCAAAAGAAAAAGGTGGGCCTGAGACAATTGGCAGCTGCACGAGCAAGTGAGATGACACTATGACAGTGTGACACTCATTATTAGATGATGACAAGGTTCGTAAAAAATGTGGTGGGTCCCGCACAATTGTTTATCAAAGCTGGAATATCCGTGAACTTTTCCATTATTTATGCACAAAATTTGACCGTTTCTCCCTATATTCAAATTCTTATTTGCACAGTAAAGCCAACTAGTTGATAACTTGATAAGTTACTGATAAAATTTTTACTTTACATTTTAAACAGGTTTACAATGACAAATAATAAGAATATGAATGATTGCTCACCAAAAAAAAGAAAGAATATGAATTATTATAACTAAATAGAATAGTAAAATTTTATATTATTGTCTACTACATATAAAAATGTCATGAATTATTTTTATTTATCGTAGTTGATATATACTTTACATTTTAAACAAGTTTACAATGACAAATAATAAGAATATGAATGATTGCTCACCAAAAAAAAAAAAGAAAAAAAGAATATGAATTATTATAAATAAATAGAATAGTAACATTTTATATTATTGTCTACTACATATAAAAATGTCATGAATTATTTTTATTTATTATAGTTGATATTTTTACTATTGGGAATTGTACAATTTTATATAAATGAGCTATTTTGAAATTACCATTAATTATTATCTAGGTAGCATAGAAACAAAAAAGGAAATCTTCAAACAAAAAACAAAAAAGAAAATTTAAAAAAAAATCAGCAACTTCATAAAATAGAGAAAACAATACGTGCCCTCGGGTTTAGCGTAATTGGTTTGTCGTATGACTTAAATATTATGACTGGAGACGGCAGTGTAAGGTCGGAATCTGACTAGAAACACGTATGTATGGAAAAAATGACTCAATGATCGGATGCTAGAAGGTCTGGATTGGATCACTAGTGCGCACATGAGACAAGGATCTTACTGATAGGTTGATTATATGACTCGCAAATTTATATATGCAGAGGCTCTAGGACCATCCTATGGATTTAGGATTAGTCCAACGAAACTGGAATCACCTAAGTTTTTTAAAAAATGAGATAAAACAACACATGAGATAAACGTGTACGTTTGTGTCTATATATATACACACACACACAGGATCAGGTGCGAAGGAGCTCCCAGGTAAAAAATGTAAATAATTAGTTCAATAGGTCTTAGTCTTTTGCCTTGATTCATTGATTAAAATCATTGGATCTTGAGTGAAGGTCTTATGGTTATCTGATATGGTATATCACTCTCCCTTCGTCATTTCTTTTTTAGTTTTTTCAATTATTTTCTTTTGAGTGGTTGTGATGATACTTCTACCTTTGTCTGAATCAAAGGATTTTGTGATGGTATGTTGCTCATGAGTTTTGGATTTTGTTCCAAAACTCAAAGTAGCAACTTACCCCAAATTCTATCTTGATTTGAAAAATTAGCAAGATATAAGTAACTTGTCTTATTTCACCTTAACCTATTTGCATTTGTTAACAGGAAGATGAGGAAGTATAGGCTAGTGATTGACTTACTGTAATTTTTGGGTTAAAATGAAGAAGACATGAAGTTTATACCTGTAAATATGTAAGTTGTGAATCTATCATTTGTGTATATATTTTTTTTGTACTTAATTATGTGATTGTATTATTGTATATTTGTCTTTATCACATAATTAGCTAACTAAATTAGCTAATTTTGGTATTTCAGTATATATTTTTGCCTTTTTGAAACTTGTAAGTTATAATTTGCATAATGCAAATTTGGAAGATGTATATTTTTTATTATTACATAATTTTTAATTTCTATTTATTTTTAAACCGAATAATCCGAAATCCAATTTTTTTGTCCGAATCCGATTTTATATAAATCTGACGGTTATAAAGCTTAAATTGGATGGTTTGGATATGTAAATTAAAAACCGAAATCCGTTCGAATTGACTATTGAGATACCCGATCCGTCTGAACCCACCTGATGCACAGCCCTAATCGGGATGATACAATAGTTGAATAGTTCACGTGAGGATACGTTAAGTTTCACAATAAATAGTGTTTATATTATAATAGCAAACATCATTTTAAGACCGATTACAAATGAAAGTAATGTTGGAACAATAGCAAAAATGGCACTGTAAGTGACTATTTTGTGGTACAAATATATGTGAGGTCCACTTTCGATTTGGGTCGGATCAAAGTAGATTCAGGTTCGTTGTAGTGAGACGAAAAGATTGATATATTGTACGCTCAAAATGGATAATGGGTGAATGAGAAATTAATTCTCAAAGTAGACCTGTTTGAGTTGAGAAATGAAGATGGAAATGCTTTAAAGTAGCCTTTGTCCCACATTGGTTTGGGAAGTGGGTTTGCACCACTATATATACAAGAGCTTTTTTAAAATATATTGAATTTTATAGTATAGAGACTCCCTATCGCGAGTAGGGAGGTGCAAATCAAATCTATTTTTGGAGTACCTAGGCCTTAATTCAGATGTGAATCATGTGATGAAAAAAAAAAAAAACTTTTTTGAAGATTTAAAGGTGCATATTGTCATGGTAAAAAGTTAAGGATTAAAATCGTTAACAATGAACAATTGATGGACTAAAATTGTTTTTTTTTTTTGGTGAGTGAAACCTGTAGTCACGTTTTGAGGGTGTGAACTAGACAAACCTTGATTTCTGAACCTAGTCGGCAAATGACAAAAAGACAAAAAGACAAAAAGAGGTAAATCAGCAAAGATTACTCATAGTTAATCGTCTCAAAACAAGAAGATCATACTACTAGAAATCAAACTTGTAACATTGTGGTTATTAAGTTAACAATTTGACTAACTTGACTAGGTTTGTCCCAAACCGGAAATCCTAGTCGACCTTCCAACATGCTTCCAGTGAGCTTCGAACTCTCATACTGCCACTTCCAGTCAGACAACGGACCAACTACACTAAATCTGAGTTGGGCCCATTTAACATGTGTTTAGTTGGATTCAGTAGGAGAAATCCCAACCCGGCCCATTTAAACCGGATTTGATATGGGTTAAACGGGTTGATCCCGGTAACCCGCGGGTAACCCGGCATTTATTTTATTTTATTTTATTTTTTTACCACGGTATTCCCATTTTCCCTAAGGATGTGTTTGGAAATCCGGAAAATGATTTAATTTATGGAAATCATTTTTCGGGTTTCTAGTGTTTGGGAAGGAGAAGAAAATTGTGGTTAATGGAAATTAACTTGTTGGTCAATGGAAAAGAAGCCACATTTTATGGAAAATGACTTCCCCATTTTTTGAGGGAAAATCATTTTTTGCCTCTTCTTCATCTTCCGCCTCTCGTTGCATCTTTCGTCTCCCGACCTTGGTGAGACTAGTTTCAAAACCAATCGGGCGACTAGTCGGCGAGACTGGTTTCTCGAAGGAAACCAGTCGACGAGATTGGTTTACTCTCGAAACCAGTTGGCCACTGACTGATTTCACTTGTTTTTATGTTTTTTTTTTTTTACAATTTTGTTAATTTTCCTGTCTATTTTCTAGAAAATGAACCAAACACGCAATGTCAATTTTCTGCTCTGCAGCCAAACATAAGAAAGGAAAATGATTTCTGAAAAATATCTCATTTTCCAGAAATCATTTTCTTACTTTCCAAACACACCCTAAAATTAAAATCCCTAAATCCCTGCGTCCCTGGCTCTCCCAGTCTCTGCGATCTACCACGAACTACGAAGTGCGAAGTCCGTAGCGGAACTGTGAACTTCAACTAGCGATCGACGGTACACCAACGACGGCAACCTGCGGGCTACGGTTCAGCCTTCTTCCAATCTCCCTACTCCGGTCTCTCTCCGGTCGAGATACGGCACCGGTTGGCGTCTCAGGCACCGGCATACTACCAATTCTCCCTTCTCCATTCGAAACTCCGGCATACGTGCTACGCACTAACTCCTCTGCTCCAGGTAAACATTACAAGACTTTTAATGTAGATAATGATGATCATGAATCAATGGATTACAAGGCTTGTAATATTGTTGTTGATTGTGATTGATGAAAGAAGGTATTAATGTATTAATGTGTTGAAAACTTTGAATATTGATTGTTGAATGTTGTGTTGGAAGTTGGAACTTGAATGAATTAGAAAATTTTAAAATTTTTATGTACTAATTTTGTGTTGTGTAAATATTTAGTTATTTGTGTAAAATTTAATGTACCAATTTTGTTTGATAAATGATAAATTGATAATTGATATAAATCAAATCAATAAAATAAATAATATATTCATATTTTATATATTGTATTTAATTAATCTTTTAATTTAAAGACAGGCTGTCCCGTTTAGCCAGTCAACACTCAGACCACTGGTTGTGGTCGGTTGTAAAATCTAAAAATCCCAACCCCTATAAAAAACGAATTCCAACCGTTTGAGAGCTCTACATAATATGATAAAATGTATGGAGTATAAACTCATGTGTCTGTGTTAGAACCCTAGATTTCATCATCATTTTCTCACAGATGGAGAAATTCAGAGCTGTTCCAAATCAATCGCGCCAAAACTTCACCGCGATCAGTTCCTCCTTCCTCAAAGAGGTATGCATTTCTTAATGTGTGCGCGTGAGAGTATACACACAAAGATTCTTTCTCACAAGCGCGCATTTGCAGGTGTATTTGTGCGACTGGTGGCTCATCAAATTCTCAACGAATTCCAAATCCGAGCGAATAGGAGTAGCGGGCTTCACTTTTAGAGAGTACTACTCTTCTTGTCTCTCTGCTCAGTAGATTTTGTTGTGTTGTTTTTATGAACTGCTGCTAGCAGTGTTTGTGCTAGTAATCTAGTATTCTAGTTCTGAGTGTTCTCTACATAATCAGAAAATTGGGAACAGTTTACTGGATATGTGTTTCTGTCAGTATTCACTGGTTCTGCTGAAGAAATGAAAAATGTATGATTTTGGTCACACAGTTTTGGTAGAGATTTTTTCCCACCTTCTTGTCCCTCGGCCCCTCCTTTGTTGTCCATGCTGAAGTTAAGAAGACATGGGGACTTTCTGAAAAGGAAAGGACTGGAAAAATTATATGGAATGTAGATCACAATGTGCAATATTTATTTGAAGTGCAATGTGTACTTAAGAGTTCTATGTTGGTTGCAGGAGCCAGAAATTGTATACATGACGCATTGTGTGAGAAAGGGCCTGTAATTTAGCAGCATAAGTCTATGAATCTGGATAGGATGTCATAGGTTCAATCTCATTCACCTTAGATCTATGCAAAAAGAAAAAAAAAAAAGTTTATAAAATTGCATGTCATGTGCCCACATCAAGCCACTAGACTCTTATGGGGACAGTCTAAAATCTGTTTCCATTTAGACTCATCTTAGTAGCTCTCTGGCAAGCTCTAGATGTTTCAAAATGTGATCAGAATGCACTACTGGCCGGAATTCTCGAATTTATTTACCCTGTTAGAGCCACCTCCAGAACCCTCATCATCTTGGGTTCTTGATAAGCATATTGTCTTCTTCAGGAATGTCGTGGGACCCAAAATTGGTAATCATGCACAAAGTTAAATGTGTAAGAACCCACTTTAAACTTAAATAGGTGATACAGTATCACGATAGAGCCAACATATGAATACTGCTTTTGGACTGCTGAAAAAATTCTAATAGTGGCTCCATGTGGACTCATGGCTCCTATGTTATGTTAGGCTATTACATTTGGATGCTGCAATCACTTGTTGAAGAATATACTTGCTATGTATCATTTTCTTTATTATCAATTTATCGTCTTCTCTGTTTTTTCTATTCTTTTTATTTTGGAAAATAATATTTCATTAACACGACATGCTTTCCAGAAATATTCTACTTATGCACTTGTATATTTGATTTTGTATCAGGAGCCAAGATGCAAGAATATTCCACTCTGCTGCAATTTCTAAGAGGATTGATACAGTTACGGTTGAGGCAGTAGATGGCATTGTTATTGTAGTTAGTGGTTGCATCAATAGGTCTCGCACAATCCAAAATGGCTTCCCATTTGAGGTGTTCATGCCCTTCTATTGCTCTATTTTTGCTACTTGTCCTCTTTTCAGCCCTTTCATAAGTGCTTTCTACTATGGCTCATACAGCTGTTGCCATTTGTTTTTCTTTATCCATGTTGCTCATGCTTCTAGCTTGTTTAAAAATCCAGTTCAATAAATTTTCTTTGGAGTTTTTCTCTGTTTGAAGATAGGGAGTATAATATAATATTTTTTGTATGTATTGATTGGAACAGATGTGCAACCATTTTTGTGTTGGATTTCCATATTACTGGGAGGAAATTGCTGGTCAACCTTGTGAACAGTCAACAAAGAGATATGCTTTACCAAGGATTTCATTTGATGAATTGAAACGGTCATCAGCTGAAGGAATAACTAACTCTGATTTTACTTCATTTGATGATCTGCCAGCAACTTTTCTCCGGGATTTCTGTGAGCCTGGCCTTTATGATTCAGAAAGCTGCATGACTAGTAAAGATCTTTCCACCGAGATACCACCTAAAAACGGCAGTGTTACATCTAAGAATAGTGAAATTTCAGGTCATAAGAACAAAAGAGCTTCTAGTGAGGTTGCAACCAGCAATGAAGATACAAGTCAACAAAGGAAAGATAAAGTCAAGAAGATGGCTGATAGGCAATCTCCTAAAGTATTGTCAGATAAAGTCAAGAAGAAGGCTGATAGGCAATCTCCTAAAGTATTTGAGAGAAGCGAGGGTCGTATTACTAGGAGTATGACTAAGGCTAAAATGTTTCAGGGACGAGTTGGGAGTGAGAACTAGTGCATTTTCTAAGTTCTGGGAATTCATTTATGATATTACATGGCCTCAACGAAAGTGTGGAGCTAAGAAATCGGCAAAGGGTCCCAAGAGTCCTGGTTATGCAGAATGCAGACACTAGCAAATGAGAACCAGATGAAGCAGTTGGAGCACATTTGCTGAAAAGCAAGCTGGAAAGAAAGTAGTAAGGGCCAACTTTTAGAAGCCTATTAAACAAGGAAAATGAATTGCAAAAATGGCTAGTTATGAACTTGTGCACCATTTGGCTATGATAACATGTTACTTTTTCTTCTTTCCCCAAAAGGTTGAATCTCCAACCCCAAGGGCTTCTCACACCCCGATCTAACAGAGTATTTGGGAGGATGCAAATTACCGTAACTTAGTAGCTCAGGAGATAGAGCCAAATGCCGGTGCGTTCAAGGAATTTGCCCACGTTGAGTATAATTTTCACACTGTCGCTGCCGAATTTTGAACATTGGTTTCTTTCTACAAATACTGTCTACCGAACCAGCGAGTTAAGTCTATGCGGGCGACATGTTACTTTTTCATTTGTTCAGTGCATGTCTTTGCATCCTTTCTGATCTTTGCCAACTTTATGGAGCATACTGGTATATGGAAGTCTGCTTGAACTGCGAGGCCATGCCCAGAAACCTGTGAGAGCTGTTTTTTGTGTTTTTTGTTTTGTTTGTTTTTTTTTTTTTTTTGAAAAGACCTGTGAGAGCGGTTGTGTTCGGAACCAATTGGCTCACAATACTAATTTAAATTTATAGCTCAATTAGATGACATGTGATCTTGTAATTACTCTTGCTGATATCTTTTTAAAGAATTAATATACGATGGACTAATTGTGTATAGTTATAAATAAATCATACGCTGTTAATTAAAAAAATGAAGTGTTATGTTGAATTGAAAGTGTGATTTTACCTACTTTGTTGAGCTCACGGCAAGACTTCAAAAAAAAAAAAAGTAATTATCACTTTTTGATACAATAAATGAATACACAAAGCAAATAAATCAAACATTAAATTTCACAAAAATCTGACGACGGCTTGAATCTTATATATATATTTTTATATATATATGATACAATAGTATATGTTTATAAGGGTTTTTTTTTGTTCTACTCTTTTTTTTTTTCAATAGATATCTCCAAAGATATCTAGACAAACAAGTTTGATACATAGAATATGTGAAGATTTTGGGGAGAACTTAGCCATATAATCATGGATCACTGTATTAAAAAAAAAAAGTACACCTGTAAAATACTATTTGTGTTACAATGGAAATGTTTATTTCAATAGAAATAGGCTTTGAAATCCTTAAGTTTTTTAGATTAAAATATATAAATATAAATAAATATATATATATATATATATATATATATTTATTTATTTATTTATTTATTTATTTCTAGAGTTCATTTAAAAAATTATTTATAATTTTTGGATATATGAAATTTAGGCAGTATTAAACTGGAGAATCTTCCTTGGTCTTTGAAAGTCTGGTTCCTCATGAGCAGCCCAACAACATATGCCACGTCGAAAGTCACAGGTGTGGCAATCTGGGTCTATACGGCAATCCCAGTCACGTTTGCATGGAATTTGAGGGAAAAGTTTGTGTGTTTCTGCTTCACTCCCAGCTGAAATACCTGATATAATTATTGTATGCATTACTTTTAAAACAAATTATGAAAAATTATATGCTGCAAAAATATGAGCATACAAAAACTTTGATCGAAAATTTTGTTTTGTTTTATTTTATTATTTTAATAACCTGTAAATCATAATCATATGAACAACACCACTTTTTTTTTTAAACTATAATCTAACTTGTAGTATATGTTCAACATGATTAATTATACCAACATCCTTAATTGAGATAATGAGACTAGAGCATATGACTTTCCGTTTGAAATAGTAACAGTGATGCCATCAGACCACAAGCTAATGCATTTGGCAATTTAAATCCAAAGATGCATTGTTTTGCCTTAAACACAAATGGTTAATTTAAAAAATGCTGTTTACGCATTGATTTTAGATAGATTAGGAAGCCTAACATACATTATGTTGGATAAATATGGTGGTATATATATTCATTCAAATTTCTATTTATTTACAAATTAAAAATTACATTGCTCTTTCTTTTTTAAGCTCAAATCTGAATCCGCTCACTTTCTTTAGATTAACGAACAAATTTATACGTATTTCTCACAAAAGAAATTATTCACCCATTATATATATTTATATATATATATATATATTTCGTATTGGTCAAACTTAAGGTGCGTCAATCTAAAACTTTAGGTGTGTTGTTTTCATTCTTAAAGTGCTTGGTTTGTGGGCTTAAGGTTAAAACTTAAGGTGTGTCGGTTTAAAGCTTTAAGTGAGTGATTTTTCTTCTTAATGTGCGTGGTTTCTGTACTTAAGGCGCATCAGTTATAATATTTAGGTGCGCCATTTTAAAACGTTATGTGCGTTGCTTGTGTTCTTAAGGTGCTTTGTTTGTGTGCTTAAAATGTGTGGTTTGTCTACCTAAAGTGCGTCATTTTAATGCTTAAGGTTAAGCTATTTGGTTCCTTACAGACACGCATTTTTTAAATAATTTTCATTGATTTGAGTCGTTGATATAGATTTGATCAACGGTTCAGATTAAATCGCATGTTCGCACCTGAGCAAATTTCCGCACCAGAACCACTCCTATATATATATATATAAAGCTACTTCCACAAACATCATTAAATCAAGTTTAATTTGTATGTAGAGTCTGAAATTAAAAGATGTGAATTTATAAATGAGAATATACTTACAGAATTCAATCATTAAGAGAAGAAGAATAGCAGACAAGGTTTTGGAAGCCATGAAAATGCAACAGCTTAAGACAGGAATTCTGATAGTATGAATTCGTTTTAGGAGATGGAGTGGTGAGAATAATGACTATTTTTTGCTCTATTTATAGCAAAGGTCAGCCGTGTACCAAATTTCCTCAAGACCCTGATTTGCAAGAAACAAAAATAATAATTAATCTTTTGGGAATTAAATTTTAAATTTCAGGTTTGATTATTTTATACATCAAAATAAACTAAATTAAACTAAGTTAATTTCAGCTTTCTAATCTGAATTGGTCTTGCGTTTATAACATGGTTTGTATTCCATTTCTTGCACGAGTAGAATTTTTTGTTTTGTTTATTTATTTATTTATTTTTTATGTTGATGATATGATTAGTAGAAGAGCCATTACAATATAATTACTATATATGAGTATGCTACAGTTATAATAAGGGATCATTTGTTGAAGGGAAAATCATTATTTTGCTCTCTCAATTGTTTTCCAACTCTTAATGTAGTTTCTAGTTTTTAATTTCAACTAATTTGATGCTTGAATTGTTTAAAATTTCGTTAATTAAACTCTTTCGAGGGACCAAAATGGTGATTTCTCCATTTTTAAAATTTCGTCAATTTGGTACTTTAAGAGTCTAATTGACGAAATTTTAAACAATTTAAGAATCAAATTAGTTGAAATTGAAAATTAATGACTACACTAACAATTGGAAAACAATTGAAGGACTAAAATGGTAATTTCCCCTTAGTTGAAACATCAAATCAAAAATGGAGCATCAAAATTATGATGCTTTTAAATATTTATTACAAAAAAAAGGTGTTATTTTTCATATTAAAATCACGACATAATATGGATCAATACAATCATAACACATCAATTATGTGATGATCAAATAGTAGTTAATATCAATTTAAATATTATTAAAAATTGAATTGAATTATAAGTAATTTCGATCTTTTAAAAAAAAAGTAATTCATAAAAATAATCTTTTTAAAAATATATCATGACCTTTTGCATACATCGGTATGTAACTATATTGACTTGTCGTCAAGTTGCTGAATATAGTTATCCATTCAACTAATTAACTTAATTAAAATGGGTTTAGGACTCAATTTACATTTATTTTAGTTGAAAGTAGGACCAACTTTTTTATTTGAAATGGTATCATGCTTTCAATGTGATTCGTATTCCATTTCTTACACGACAAGTTGACTAGAACTTGTGTTCATTTTTCTTTTTATTGATATTTAATGTTGTCAATATTATTATGGTTTTAAATAAGGTTAAAATGTATTGATGAAATAACTTTTACATTTTTAATTTTTTTAAATTTACTTTTTTGTTTCTTTTTAGTATCGTTAAATGGGTTGTGTATTTATCTATAGTGATAACATGTATATTATCTCAAATATACCAAAAAAAAAAAAAAATTGTGTATATTATATTTATTTTCTTATATATACTTATAAATTCTTGTCTTTTATTCTCTATCTTCTTTTTCCTTTTCCCTCTAAGTTGTTAGCATAGTTAAATGTGTTAGTGTAATTATGTGCAATATTAACTTGTAGATTGGACTTAGTCAACTAAATCTTCATTGTCTGATCAATTTTCGCCAAGGGTCAAAGACGAAGTTCCCTTGCTTAGATAATCATCCAACACTTTTCAAAGAAAGAGATGGTTTGTTTTGAGGTTGGACTTTTAGAATATGAATGATTATGTTTATCTTATAACATTGAATGTCGCTAAAAAACTTTTTAATCTCTCTTGTATTCTTAGGAACTTGTAAATCATCAACTTGCTCTAAGCTAAACTTAATATCCTCCTTTTATAGATATGTAGAATTGAGTCTTGATTCAAATTCAAGTTTGTCCGTTGTTACTCAAGCAAGCGATAGCCGTCCAAAAGCTGCCACAATTTCCATTTTTCGTTGTCATAGTCCTAAACTTGAGTTTTTATAAAGCAATGGGTAAAGATTGTTTTCCTATTTGTGTAAGTTAAGGCTCAAGCTTGGTTCAAAAAAATTTATTGCAACTTGTCACCGTTATGTCTTCTAGATAGAGCTCTAAGTTTCATACTTTTGAAAATGTGTCTAATATCTCTTTTATATCTTTGAATCTCTTAACACCTTCCGTGCACAATCTCCTTCCTAGGTTGATTCATTCCTTTTGCATTGATAGAACAACCCTATAAGCTTTTGAAAATAATCGAGATGAGATAACGTGAGTAAATGTTATAGAAACACTTCTCTTGAAATCCTGCTCAATCCTTCTGGTCAGCTTGGTTTACTTCCTTCTAGTAAATGGCAAATTTAGTAGTGCAAAAGAACTTTTGAATATCTTACACTTATTGAAATTTTGGGTCATATATATGGGGTATTTGGTTGGCATGAATTATAACAACCCACCCCTATTGAGCAAATTATGCTGTGGACCCAGGTCCACCTTGCAAGGTGGACCCAGGTGGACCTGGGTCCAAAACTACGTCGTTTTTGTCTTTTTTTTTTAATTAGTAAACATATTGATGAATATAGAGTTGTCCGAAAATGTGTGAATGTAGAGGTTTCAAAGTGTGAATGTAGAGTATAGAAATCGTGAATGTAGATTTATGATTGTGTGAATGTAGAGTTGCCCAGAAATGTGTGAATGTGGAGGTTTCAAATTGTGAATATGGAGTATAGAAATCGTGAATGTAGAGTTATGCATGTGTGAATCTATAATAGAGTTAAGAAGTTCTAGCAACTTGTAGCCCTTTAATGTGTGAATGTGGAGTTCTCAAGTTGTGAATGTGGAGTATATGACCTGTGAATATAGAGTTTTGAATGTGTGAATGTGGAGTTTACAAATTGTGAATGTAGAGTATAGTGTATGTGAATGTAGAGTATAGTTACTAAACATATAATCCTGTAATGTGTGAATGTGGAGTTTACAAATTGTGAATGTAGAGTATAGTGTATGTGAATATAGAGTATAGTGTATGTGAATGTAGACTCAGGTCCACCTTGCAAGGTGGACCTGGGTCCACGGCATAACAACCAATTATATTGTAATTCAATTACAATGAAATTCATATATAGTGTTTTGTTGGAGGGAATTGCAATTCCCTTAATTCAATGAATTGTAATTCGTATCTCTCCCATATGAATTGGCCGGAATTCAATGTAGAAAGGAAAATAAGAAGAAGAAAATGACCTTTTTGCCATTTATTTATTTATTTATTTATTATTATTATTATTATTATTATTATTACAGAAAGACATTTTAGTTTTTATATCACTTCTTCCCCTCTCATTCTCAATAATTTCATTCCTCCCTACTAAACAATATAATTTGAATTTCTACTTTATTTTCACATTATTCTTTTCTCAGCAAATTACAATTTCTTTCCTCCCTAATTCCTTCCTCCCAACCAAACACCCCATTTAGTTATCATCATCAAATTTTATGAAAAATTATTCCTAACACCTATAATAATATACCTTTTGTGAAATATATTTCAAAAACATTTTGTAAACAGAATTCATTTAAAGCAAATATATACAATAATCTTTTAAAAAAATTATTATTATCAATTTTTTTTTATCAATTTTTTTAGTACATTGAACCTGAGACCTTTCTTATGAAAAGTAACAGTAATGTCATCAAACTACATTATACTTGGCATTATTATCAATATATTACTAAAAAAAAAAATTTAATTCTTTCCAAAAGTATAAATAAGTTTATTGGTTTACACCATTTTTCCTATAATGAAAAAGTAACAAATTCATAACATTACATGCCAAGTATGCATTTTTGTGCAATTGTTACTACATAATAGCATTTATATCAATTGCTCACTCCACCAAAATATAGAAAACCTCCTTGTCCATGATGCAAAGCTCAGAATGAATATGGGAATCTGGGCAACATGCCAACTCCCTCTAGGAACAAAATGCAGAGAAGAAATTTAAAACAAGAATGAAATGGAAAGCTGCTGGCCATTTTTGGTTTTTAAGTCAATTAGATGGGAATGGAGAGGGTGAAGGCCTACAAAAAAAAAAAGATGGGAACGGAGAGGGTGAAGGCCTACAATTGATTAGTAAGCCCTGAACATATTATTCCTTGTTCAACACTTTGGGAACTTTGATGTAAGGCTCCTCATAGCTTGGCACAGCGGCTATCATGGCTTCCCTGTTGAATAAAATTTATATTTGTATTAAAACAAGAAAACATGCAATGCACTCAAAAATGAGAAATAAAATTGATAATACCTATTTTCAAAAACTTCAGGAAAATCATCTCGCAAGTTGTCACCTTCAGTATCTGTAGTAGATGGAGAACAATATAGATAGTTATATTGATTAAGTTCAAAGATGTATTCCTATTATATGAACAGAAGAATGTGTTACTTGACAGAGGAAAAGAGCAAAACTGCAAGAGCATCAACCACCCACCCCCAAATTAAGGGAAGGAAAAGAAAATTGGCAATGGCATGGATAACAAACAAATTTGAAGATCAAAATAAGAGTTTTCATTTTAAGTTCAGGAACAGTTCAAAACAATATTTTCGCCCAAGTATCAATCAGTTCAATCTAATGTCCAGAAAGATTTATATAATTTAACATTTTATAGAAGGATTCCTCTTTGAGCAGTCTTTCCAACCAAAAGAACATGTAGAATCGTAGATTATATCCCAAATATAACAGGACAGACTAATAGCTTCTGCAGATAGGCAATCAAATTATAATGATAGTCTTTGTTGAAACAAAAAGGGTTGTGCCTGTCTGAGAATAGGTTCCCAATGAAAGGTCACATTGTGTCTATATATATTCATATTTTCTCTTCATTGAGACATGAAAAAATATACAAAAGGGTACTCTGTTGGGTACTCTAGGTTGCGAAAGGGTTTTAGATGTTATTCCCCTTATACGCAGGGTTTTATCTGTCTTCTAATGTTACTTTCTTTGAATCTACACCATTCATTTTATCCACCTCATCGCCATCACTTGATCTATTTCCTGATGTTCTTCTGGTCACTACTTCTCAGGGGGTCTGAGGTTCATCTACCTCAGGCTCCTTCACCACCTATAAATCCTTGTTCATTACCTCAGGCACCACCTATAACTCTTAATCCTTTACCTATAGAACCTCATTTCCAAAATAACAGTATCACTCTCTCTCGGTCTCTCCTTACACTTATCATCAACGTTCTCGACCACCCACTGCGGAGTTCAAATTGATAATAGCCCAACTGATTCATCTCTCGAGCTATATTTGTCTTCAGACCCAGTTTCAGCAACAAGCTCAAGCTCTGCCATCGCAAGTCGAGTAGGTAACCAATCAACACGAAACCCCTTTCCCATATATATCTTTATTTTCCTATGATTGTCCCTCACAATCACATGTTTGTCTTCTGTTTCTACTCCTAAATTTGTTCAAGCCCTTTCCCATCCTAGTTGGCATAAGGCTATGGTTGATGAAATAGCTACTCTATTCATCAAGGACATGGGAGTTAGTTCCTAATGAATGGCCACATTGCCTCTATACATATACATATATGTATGTGTGTGTGTGTGTGTGGGTGCATGTTTGTTGTTTTTTCATTGAGACATAGAAAAATATACAACATATTGTTCTCTTCTTTTTATACAGTCTTAAGCATTTAAATTACCTGCCCTAATAGCTGGCTCAATACTTTGAAGATCTACAGCTTGAAGTTGACCAAACCTGCATAAGAAACCAAAATCTTAAACAAAAAGCAACCTGAAAGCAACACCAATGATGTTTGCCAAAGTAAAAAATAGCCTATGGAAAAATCTAATGAAGGTATTATAACTAGGAACGGAAGTATGGAACAAACATCTCCTATCTCAAGCAATTTGAAATGCAAAGATACCAACAGCTATGCAATATGATTTTAATTTGTAAACAGCTAAAGTAATAAACAGAAATAATCAGTGACAGTATATATGTTAGAGCTAGTCAACTAGGAAATGACAAAGATGAAAAAAAAAATTCAGATTTTCTATGATTTAAGCTAACCAAATGGACTGCATTAAAGGCATGTGGCTCAGTAAAACAAATGAAACAAAAGGAGATAAGGCAATCTGAGAGTTTGAACAGATTTTAGGGGTCCATCATTCAGAAATTCACATTCTGTCAATACATAGTCGAATGAAGCTAAACACTTGGTGTTACTCTTCTATAACCCAAAATAGATAAAAAGCAGAAATACAATCATTGCCTTCAACAATACGAATTCATGGCCTAATTAACCTCACAGGCTCACACAGAGGTATTTCAATTTAGACGTCAGGAGTTGATAGTTCTCCAAAATCCATTAATTCAAAGGTGCAAACTTAATAGATAGAGCCAGTTAATATATTTGTTCGAATCAGCTCAAGAAACAAGTGTACTTGGGCTTTGGTTGATTACCAGACTAGAAGTTTATTAACATGTAGGACTTCATTCAAGAAACAGAGCAGAAAGAAAAAAATTTGTACCCAAAAATTAAATTAGACGCGGAGCATTAGCATGCACATTACACCCATCAATCATATAAAGAGGCATACACACAAACACATAGAGGGAGACAGAGAGAAACCAGTCTATCACTTGTCGAATTTTTAGACCGAATTCTTCAACCTACAAAAAACGAAAAAGGGAATTCATAGAAAAAGACAAATTTTCAAACAATATAGTTTCGGCACATAATTTCCCCTGAAAAATCATATACCTCAGTTGGGGTGAGAGAAATGCGAGCTGTTTCGGCCAAACGGGGGACATCCGGGGGCTGAAGAGCACTATTCGCTTTCGTCGAGTAGCTCCGGCGGGCCACCTGCTTCAACCCGAATGACTGTGTCCGAAAAACAATTCGTATCCGGTTCAAGGTAGCAGCAGTTGCCATTGTTGGACATAGAGAAAGCAATGTTCTACTTCCCATTGTTGCGTTATGTTGTTACTGTGTTTCTTATCTACTTCCCATTGTTAAGAAGATTATGTAGAATGATGAATTTGGAGGGCCAGCCCACCAAAAATATAATAATAATAATAATAATTAATACCTCCAATGATCCTCTGAGTATTAGGAATTTACTAGTTGTGGTCTCTCAATTTTAAAATGACCTCTAATGATTCTCTAAGTTTCAAAAAATAACCATTTGTGGTCCTAATTCTTAAAATAATCTGAGTTTAAAATGACCACGAGTAAAGTGCAGAAGCATTGAAGCCGTGAAAGTTTAGGGTTAGGGATTCGGGGGGCTTTGGAATTGGTAGCTTTAGAAATTAGAATTTGGGAGAAATTAGGAGAGTAATCTGACAAAAAATAAAGGGATGACTAAATTGCGTAAAATCATCAAAATTGAAAACTAAATTAAACACAAAAAAGTCATTTACTAAATTGAGTAAAAATTACTACCGTCAATAACTTAAACCCAAACATATAAAAATATGGTTAATCTTAACCCAAAGATTCAAATTGCACATAGATAAATAAAAAAACATCAAATATGAAATGTTAAAAAATATATGATAACTTAAACTCAAACATATAAAAATATGGTTAATCGTAACCCAAAGATTCAAATTGCACATAAATAAAAAATTTGGTGAAAAACTCATTGTTTAATCTTAAATATAACAGTATGGTATTCAAATTGCACATTAGCAATTCAAACTTGACTGAAGAATTACATCAAAGCACAATATATATCAATACATAAATTAAGCGAATTAGCACACTAATATGAAGGATCATGTAATTTAAAAAAAATCTATAATATTTACTAGTCCTAACACACAATTGATGCATATCGAACAGAAAATGCAGAAAATAACTTGAATTGTAGCAGTAAAGCGGTTAAACTTCACATACAAATCAAACAAACTTATAAACTAATATATTGTATGAAATAAAATAACAAAATGGCCTATTAGCTCAGTTGGTTAGAGCGTCGTGCTAATAACGCGAAGGTCGCAGGTTCGAGACCTGCATGGGCCAAATCTTATATTTTTCTATATTTACGCCACTTCAGGGTTGCAAGGTGCATTTGTGGGTATAACATATATACATGTATGTTTATTTTATATACACACTTAATAAGCTAAGAAAACAGTGTACCAAAATTGTTTACTATTCACCAATGAATAAAAAAAAAAAATTATTGACATACCGTTATGGTAAAAAGTAAATTTTAATCCCATAGCAGCTTATAAACAAGGCAACATCAAGAAGCTAAATTAGAGTTTGGATTTCTCTTATACCAGGTGACTTCCCCCTTTATTTCTGAGATTAATAGCCACTTGGGTGTTTGGACTATACTTTAATAATCTTACATCACCTAAATAATATACTTGCTTTACAAGGACTAATAATGCATTTAACGTAAGAAAATTGAGAACTAAATACAAATATTTATTAAAGCTCAACTAAGAGTTTTACTGAAAAATAATGTATATTATTACAGGCAACACAAAAGGGAGAGTCCTAAACAAAAAATAAAAAAATAAAAAAAATAAGGCAATAACTCCTTGAATCTTTCTAATTGCTAAAACCTATTCTCTGTGCACTACTTGCAATATATACAGATTCTTGGCACACTATATACAAGCTCCCGAGTATCAACTCCTAACTCAATAGGAGACATTTAGCTATGCTATATACACACAAAACACATATAGAGAGAGGGAGAGAGAAGAGCCACATAACATACCCAACACAACATAGTCAGATCTGGAATCCCATTCATAATCTAACACACTATTCGTGCTTCATAATTTTTGTCGGGGAAAGTCTTAAGATTTGCATGGCCGACATCTTTGAACCTTATTTTCTCGGGAGAGAGAGAACTTGGGGGCTAATTTGCAAACAACTGTTTAAAATCCGAGAAGGTAATTACCAGGATCAGATCAATGCACTTAGTGTTTCAAAATTCTCCTTGCTCTACGAGAAAATTTCTTCAAGAAGACACTGTCAGCAAAAGTTAAGGGAGTTTCTTCATCGTCCTCTTCATTTGGACCATACCAGTAACCTTCATCGCTCTCGTGTTTTGAGTTTCCATCTCGAGATCCACCTGGTGAATGGGTATCTTCTGGAATGTCCCGGTACAAGTGTTTCAAGATGAAAAGTGCAGTATCAGGATCTCTCCAGTAGTTTCTGCAATAGTATTTCATAAACAGGGTTTAAATAAACTGCAATCAGTTCAGCATCAACAAAATCGATAATTTAGGGGATGCAAATTGCAATTCCTTGACCTAAATATTTCTTATAGGTGTAAAATGGACAGATTATGTACTTACGTATGTGCTCCAATGGCAGAAATATATGGATGGCGAAATGTTTTATCCTGGATTGGAAAAAAAAATGGGGATCAGCAGGGAAATAACTGAACCACATCGAATTTCAGAAATCATTAAAGAATTGCCAATTACCGAGAAAATGCACATAACATATAACAGGTTTCAATGGACTAGGAAGTAAACTAGCAAAACGTGAGCCACAGTAGATGCAAGAACATATTAATAAGATTGAAATGCATCCTCCTATACATAATTGTATGGGGTATTTAAACAAAAATATATATGTTTTCTGAGGCACTCCAGTTCTACAAAGTCAGAACAATTATTCAAAATCAACAAAACCAATGAATTTGCAAATATAATTTCATATGATAACATATCTTTGTTCAGGACAATGGAGAGCAAAAGGATCAACGTGTAAAGGTAGACAATGATTACTTATAAGAAAGGAAGAAGACTGCTTTTATGTGTTGTCAGTTTACACCATCACAAAAATGGGAAACTTAAAGAACAAAATGAAACCATATTGAAATCATTAAAGCACAAATCATCATGCATATCAGTCATCAGAGATACAGAGGTAACTTGACATTGGATATGACAATAATTAGAAATCTTGGAAAACCATCAACATTAACAAAAGCAGGAATATCAAGAACCAGTAAAATTGCACTAAGATTCTAAGAATTATATACTTGCAAAACATGATCAATTCGACCATCTTCACTTCCAGTTAATTTCTCCATCATTATTGAACCATATGACCTATCATCTCTCACTTGAGCTTCATGAGTTCCTTCTGCACGGAAACTCACCATCAAGACAAGCAAATAGTATTGAGCAGAGGAAAGGGAGTGATATATGAGAGATGGAAAGGAATATTATATATATATATATATAGGGTAAGTTCAAATGAGAACAACCCCCTCCTGTAAAAAGTGAGGAGTCATCTCAGCCGCCCATCACGGTTCACCAATGGTTGAGGGTTTTAGTGAAAAAAAGCATGGGGTCAATTTTATAGTTATTGCAATATTTATAAAACTAACCCTGCCCTTTTTCTCCTTATATTTCAGCAACCCTCAGCCGTTAATTTATCCAAATGGATGGATCATATCAGTCCTCACATTTTACATGGGAGCCTATTTTGACCTATATATGTATGTATATATATATACATATATATATATAGGTGTCCATTACCTTCCTCATTGTTATTGTTTCTTGATTCGCAGAATGTAAGCACCTTAACCTGCTTAAAGAGTACACATTTCAATGCACCAACAATGTTATAGTTACAACTCAAACATAATGTGCATGAAAATATCAAGAAGAGCAATCCCAAATGAAACAATTCCATATTATTCGCTGAGATATTGTGAGAACCCGTACAAAGCTAGCAAAGATTATAAATTTTAACAAGATAATTGGAAGAGTACAAAAGTTTTATCCGCATAAACAGTAACAACTATCATGGTTAAATGTAATCTTCCTCAATTGAGTTCTTCACACCAGCATGACAGCATAGTACTAATGCCAAATTAATGCACTATCAAGCCTACATGATCACTATTAATTTATAAATGTCATCCGTGCATTATTGTTTGAGAAATAGAATCATATAAGAGATGAATGACCATGTCACATTTCCAATAAAGAACTCCTGCCTTAAATTTTTGGTTTTACAATAGCCATCGCTTTTCCCTTTTAGCATGTTCAATATGTAGTGGACATAGCTGAAGCAACTCTTGGAATATCAACAGATTCTTCATTATAAAATTGTTGGAAAGAAGTCCTATAATTAATATATGTAGTAAAGAAATAAGACTCATTGTCTATAAATACATAGGTTCTTGTAATCAAGCAAATAAGTAATCTACCCATTATCAATTTACATCTCTTCCTCTCTTATTTATTTATTTCTTTTTCTTTCTTTTTTTTTTGTCTCTTCACCAAATCTTTCATAGCTTCCACTTTACTGGCAAGTGGTGGTCCAGTGGGGTGTAACTGTTTAGTGTCTTTTCATTTAAAAGACAAGAAATGTCTGTAAATCAGCAATATCAATCAAAATTCATTCTGTTCATCACATATCACTCAGTTGAACTTAATGAGAGGAATATAAGCTTTGTAATTAAAGATAAACAAAGATACTATAAATTAGCATAGGCATGTTCAAGAAACAAAACATGTAGATTCTAAAGGACCCTTCTAGATTGCTAGGTCTGTCATGTAAAAACTAAATAGTTATAACATTATAAAAAATTCTCACCCTTGCAGAGTGTATATGGTTCACAAAAGCATGTGAACGTGAAGCTACTCCTTCAGTGAATTCCTGTTCAAAGAGTGAGAAGGAAAATAATATAAGGACCCCAAAAAAAAAAAAAAAAAAAACAAAAACAAAAAAAAAATAATAAATAAATAAATAAAATCTCAGGCTTACCTGAAAACCAATGTGCAGTCTCTTTCCACCTCGGTGGTAAGGAATAATGATTGGTCGTTTGCTAACATATTCTTTACAGACAAGTGGTTCTATTCTGGATGAAGAACAAGCATAATTCCATATTAGGCACTGCAGAGTGTTAAACATTTCACAAACATACGAAAAACATCCAAACTAAACCTATATGCCACTGGATCAAACGGGTGAAATATGTTGAACATTTGTCTACAAGCTGGCATCTCTTCATTAATCTTTTCCTCTTCCCAATACTCTTGCCCTTTGCCTATCAACCCCAAAAAGAATAAGAGAAGAACATAAGCATTTCAATTGTGTGTAGCAAATTTAGCTGCACAATATTTCAACTTGAGCTTCCTAGAAGCCTTGATAAAGAAATGATCCATGTCTCCTTATGGTATTTATAGAGAAAACTGAAAACATATATTGCAAATTCCCAAATATGAGCTGGCATGCCTGCTGTGCATGTAATGTCATCAGATAAATCAACAGACAAATGAGCAAAACTACTATTTAGTAATGTAAAAGATGATGTCATGAATACCAAGAATCTACTTACCCAAAAAAATGGGTAGGGGGGAGATGGGGGCAAAAAGGACAAACTCAAAAATCAGGCAGATTTGCAAATACTACAGAGAGTCAGAGAAAGGAAAAAACCTAAAAGAGCTAGACTTATATTTGAGGCCAATCGGTGTCAAGTGTCATCAAGCAATGACCATCAACTTTACTTTGTACCCCATCACAAAAAAATTCAAAACCATGCTACAAATCATGAATTTTTAGAAGGTTAAAAGAGCCAAGGAAACTTGTTGAAATGGACTACTGACGAATGGCATACAACTTTCAACCAGCCAACAGACGATACCTTGACTGCCAATCTTTTTGTGGATCCTTCAGTTGTCACTAACATTACTTTGGTAGCTTTATTGGTAAGAATTATTTAGTTTTAATTGATTATAATAATTAGTTTTAATATAATAAAATAACTCCAATTATAATACATTAAGAACTATTATAGTTTGCATAAAAGGGTTTAGCCAACGTTGACACTTTTTAATGAGGTGGTGCATTCTGGTTAATTACCGTTGTATAACACCTATACATTGACGATGCATCAAATATTTTCTCTAATATAAATAAAATATACATACATACATACATTTACACACATTATTTTGAGAAATAAAGAGGGAATGCTTAAATGGCATGTAACTTCATACTAACATAAAATGAGATTCAGCATTGGAAAATTACCAATTCCAATGCGAACATTGCGAAGGGAAAGAAAAACTCCAAGAGGAGAACCAACAGCAAAAAATGTATCAACCTAGTCTCAAAGAATCAGGAAAAGATAAGAAATAAGTTAGAAAACAACATATAAAAATGTAAAATAGTAACACTTGTATGAGGATCATCAAAGATAAAGGTTTAAATTTTATACTAGTATTAGAAATAAATTTCAAGCAATTTAAAAAATCATGCTACAACATAGTAAAACTATTATTTGCTGCTAACTTTTAATAGTAACAAGCTGATTGTTGATATGACAAACTACATATACCCTCAATTTCAAAAAATTACCTTGAATGCCAACTTTGTGTATTTTATGCAAGGGGTATAATTCTTATGTGAATCACTTTCCTTGGAAAAATCCTTTTCAGATTGGTTTATTGTATTTGTTTCTTGCCCCTTTTTCCCTGTGTGTTTTATACAGAAAAGTCAGAGAGCAGCACATAAAGCCAAATAAACTAAAAGTATTTTTGCAGAACAGAAAAAATAGACAATGCTGTAAGATATCATCTGCTTGAAATCAACTAAACCAGTACCTTCGGGTCCGCGCCAACAATCTAATTCTCTGATTTTGGCTGTTAGCAAATCAATCTGACACATGGAAAATGTCACTGATATAAAATGTACAAACTATAAAAGCAAATTTAACAAAATTATATCATTATATGTCAGAACCTCTTCTCTCAATGATCTAATCATTTTGTCTTTATCACTTTCCAGTTCTCCTTCAATTTTTGTATGGTCAGACCCAGTATCTCTGCATTCAGCTATTTCACTATCATATGTCATATCCTGTTCACTAGGGCCCAAATCATTCCTATCATCATGTTGCTTGATATCAACACTGTTTATAGCAGCTTCATCTGAGTCTGACAATGCAGGGGGACTGACTGAATGACATAAGAATTCAGTACATTCTTCCACGAGGCCTGAGCAGCTTTGATCTACCTCCATGATGTCATTGCCTAGCATATTCACAATGTTCTTGCTTCTGTCACTATCAAGGCTTTCATCATCCACAATAGTGGTAACATTCTGGTCCAAAGATACTTCACTCTTGTCAGGGAAAGACACTTTCTTCTCATTTTCTCCCCTGTACATCCACTCCATTGGAAATGGAGAGGACAATATCTCTTGGTGGCATAGAATATCATAAGATAGAACACTCCCAAGTGAATGGCCATATATAGAAACCTAAAAAATAAAAATTACAGAAATATGCTTTTAGCATGAACTGCCGAAGAATTCTTTAAAAATGAAAGCAAAGGTTTTTCAAGTGCCACCTCCATATACCTTTCCATTGTAGCCAGGATTTCTTTTGATGAACTTTAAATATAATCTGTTTAATTGATTGGAAACCTGAAAGGGCCATAAACAATTAGCACCAGATAACATCGATTTAAATATTTGACAAATACAAAAGAAGTGTGAATATAGACTCCAATAACAAATAAATAAATAGAGTTGGAAAACAAAAAATGGCAGGAGAAAACAGGAAGAGGAATAGAATATAAAATACCGAGTCAATGATAGCCTGGCAGTATATGGGGCTCATGTAGTATAACACATCATGTACTGTTGCACTCAACATTGTTCGGAACCCACGGACACCATCTAAGGTGATTTTTTCCACTGCAGCCTCACCACCAAGCTTTAAGCCTTTTCTCCACTGTAATGCCCAAAAATGAAGTGGTCAACTAACATTATAAGTGGCAATAATCAATTAAGTATCCCAAGAATAGCAACAAGATCAGAGAATCCAGGAAATGAAGAGATAAGGAGACAAATTTCTAAAAGAGATTATTAAGGTCCAAAATAAAATGGTAATAATCATTATTAATTGGTTTATATCATTGGAATTTTTATTTATTAATTTATTTATTTTATTTATTTATTTACTTAGATGACTAAAATAATAGCAATGATTATCTTTTACATGTATCTATATTAAATGACATGTATACAATATATGGGACTATGCATATTACTGGCATATTTTATGTATGTGTAATTTGCATAATTATGTTTATATTCTAGGCACATTTGATTTATTTAAATTCAAATGTTTTAAAATCACGTGTTGTATCTAATAACATAATGTTTTATAATATGATTTTTTGGTAAAATATTGTGACAATCAATATATACAAGCAATTCAATATTACAAGAGAACAAATATTATATTGAGTGATATTTTTACACTAATCACATAATAAAATAATTGTACACATTCAATATTAGAATTTTTTTTATTATTCTATCTTTAATTTTATTATCTAAATATATAATTTAAAATATTTATCTGTGCATCGCACGGGTAATTGTGCAATTATTTGCTTGAATTCAAGCAAGGATAACATTAGAAAACATAATCGATCCAACCATTTTCATCATTTTCACTATATAATATTGATGTTATAATTTATATAATTATATATCAATCTAAATATTCTTAAAACATTATAACGAAATTCATTCCGTGCAACGCACGGGCGAAAATACTAGTTATGAAAATAAGATTTACCTGGCATGGAATGAAGAGTACTCTTTGTGTGCCAAGTTGGTATGGACTTAAGTGCCGTTCAGCAAGACTTGCTGTGACATGACGAAAATCTCCAACATCATCCACAAGATTAGATTTCTCCAACCTTTGACCAATCCCATGGACCATGAATACTAGGTGCCGAACTGGAACCTATACTGGAATTATTAATTAGATCGTGTGCATTTGAAGTCTTAATTTGCATTAAATCTTCAGAGTATCAGCCACTATAATCTTTAGGATGTAATGTCCAAAACATAGGCATATAATATGGGACTAATACAAACATTCTCAATACTGGCATTGCTGAGCAATCATTCGACAAATAGAATGGGAATTGCTAGTCAAAAATGGCATTGCAAAAATGCAGAAATTGTCATTTCTTGGAAGTTTCACAAGCTCTATTATTCCAAATGAAGGTTCTAAACAATTTCTAGTCCGACGTTGTATGTTTTCTTAGTAAACAACTTCCCTCATCAGTTCAAGGACAAACAGCTATACCTACTTTTGTTTAATGCCCATCCAAATAAGAAAACTCAACTCTAGAACTCTGTGTTTTTGAAATACTCTCATACTCAAAAAGGATTTGAGGTAATATTCTCCAATACATCTTTTGAAATTCCCTAACCTCATCTAGTAAAATTCTACCACCACATCTGAAGATCAGTTCTTCAAACATACTATCAATATTTCCCCACCAGCAGTTGAGTTGAGTTTATTCATGGATCTCGAATTAGACAACTAATATAAGTGTACAGTGTACTCCAAACACACAAATGATGTTGATGCACCAATAGGGGCATGAGTGGATCCATCCCCCTTACCACGATTGCCAGCAACTAATACTTATATGGATTCTCAATTTCTCTTTGAATAGGTAAAAGTAGTTTTATTCACCCTACCACATCTTTAGTATCGTACAGCCATTTGTCTTCTTCTCATGCCTTTATTTCTCACTTAGACTCTATGTTTTATGTTTACTCCCAAAATCCTACACCAGGCCCTATATACAGGATTACAGGGTACATACCCTCATACAAAATGTAAGAAATCACTTCCTCCTTCCAAATACGGAGTAACGCTTTTGATTAAGTATATGTGCATCATAGAACATAATAATACTATCTTCAAAGATTTAAGTATCAAATAATCAAGTTATATTGAACTACCAAGTACTCTTGATATTGAATGCTTTCCTAAAATGAAGGTAGGCATCAACTTTTGCTTCTGTAGTCCCAAAAAACAAATAATGCAAGCCACTGAAATTTCAAGTATTACCCATTTACCCCCACATTAGGGCCTAATATGGACAGACAGGCTGACAAGTGCTCTACAATAAGCTGTATTTAGCTTCTTAGAACAACATAAAATCTGGCATCTCAACTAGCTTCTGGAAAGTTGTTTTCAGCTTATTATGATAAGCTCTATGAAATAGCTTATAAAAATAAGACCAAAAATCAAAACAGCTTTTAGAAGCCATCAGCTCTTTTCATGAACTTATTCAAAAAACATTATTTATTTATTTAAAAAAAAAAAAAAAGAAGGTGTAACTGCTTATTGCAGTAGTTAAGCTGAAATACGCTGACTATGCTCATACAAGCAGGGCCTAGAAAAGTTATTGCCTGGCTTGTACAAACGTGACCTTTTGGATAAAAATAAGATTGATAACAGAACACCCCCTTTTAAAAAATGTCTTTGAACAATATTCACTCAACCATACCTGTGAACAATAATCATCCATTTCCTCCTCCTTCTTTTGACGTAACTCATCCTAAAAACAAAAAACAAAACAAAAACAAAACAAAAACAAAACAAAAAAAAAAACAAAACAAAAAAAAAAACAAAAACAAAAAAAAGTTAGTATGTGAAGGTTTTCATAGTTCCATGAAGAAATCATAGTTGTTCAGTCCCCGCACGTAAAAGTTCATTTTATGCATCAGACTAAACATTAGTCACTTTTTAATATCTTTATGGCCTTGAGATAGAAACCGCAATTGTTTTTTCAGTCATTTAGTATCTAAGTAACTACCTTAACAATTTGCAAAGCAAGTGAGATCTACCACCTTTGCTACACAACTACATAGTTATTGTCGTTAACATAAGCATGATAGCAAGCAACCTGGTTCGATCTAGCATCTGCATTTCATAATAGAGCATTTATTTTCTGTCATTATTACATTATTATGTTTCTATCTTTGAGCCATTGCATTGCACATTACTGGGAATCTTCAGATTTTTTTATCTGCATCTTACAAGTTAGGCATTCATTAAATTGGGAGGGCCAGTTAAGGTCACAAGCTCTTGACCAAATGCATGATAATCCTTTCAAATTTTTTTTTTCTGGTCAAATCTTATCTCTATTCCTGGTGAATGAAAGGTGATATGTGAACTGATTCATGATATATTTTGTTTGGTGATATGTCAACTGATTCTCAATATATTTTATTTCTCTTCTCTTTTGGCAGGAAAACATGTGCTCCCAAAGTCCCAATAATGGCTAGGAAGACAAAGGAGGGGGGCCAGGTATAAGGATGGCAAGGTTTAGATATCGTTCTTCTCAGAGAAAATGTGAAAGTAAATAGACTGATACTGCTGCAGACTTGAACTGCAAGTATTCTTTACCTATTTTACTTATATTCATAAAGATGATGCCAATATATTCTTCTTTCCTTATTTTGTTGTACAGTTGTATATCCCTTGATTATCTCCCTAAGATTTTCCATAATTATTGTGTATATTCTTGCTGTAATTCTTCCTATGTTAGAGCCTACATTTAAGGGATTAGATTAGCCTAAGTTTAAGGGATTTGATTATTATTATTGTCTATATATACTGTAATTTTGACCAGCAAAAACACAGAAAAATATTTCAGAAACTCTCTCTTTCTTTTATGTTTTGACAGATGAGTCAAAATAAAACTACAAACTATCATTACTTTTCTCTATTTTGGTTGCGGTTCCACATGTACATGCTACAGATTGAAGTGTTGGCACAATCTTCCTAATGAGGCTATTCAATCTGGGTGTATGAGCCATTTCATATACTTGAAATGGGAGCTTGTCTGAAGACAACTCTTACAAAGGATGCTAATTAGACTAGGTAGTGTGTATGTCCAATAGTGAATTTTCCTGCTTTGACTGCTCTCTTGCCACATTTTTATATGCACTTCGTATCCAATGATGGTCTTCTACATTGACAGGAAAATGTTTGTCTACGTAATGAGAACCATGAAGCACATAAGGTCTTTCTTCAAAATGTATCTTTGGTCACTAGAGATACATCCCGTCCCCAGTACTCTTCTCAATTTTGTAGCTTAGGTTCTAATTCTGTAGTGTGTTTTTGTGCATCTTATATTTGAAGTTTGGACTTTGAACTTTTTATAGTTCGAACATAAGTTTTATATTTTACTTTGGACTCTAAATGTTATGAAGTTTTATTATTTATGTATGGATACAACAATTTATATTATTAATTATCCCATGGAGTTAAATAGGTCGAACTCAAGTTTGAAAGTCTGAGCAATCTGACTCGAACTCGAGCTCTAGCTCGAGCTCGTACACTCGAACCAATCGAACCGAGCTTGAGCTATATAAATACTTCCCGAGCCGGGCTCGAGCTCGAACTCGAGCCACCATGTTTTTATCTAGCTCAAGCTCGGCTCGTTTGCAGCCCTAATCTGTGTCCAATGTTAATATTCGAAAAAACTTTCAACACTTGTAAATCTATGCAAATACAACTCCTTATCATTGATAAATATATGAACCATGCCTACTAAGAACTTAACCCTTTCACTTTACCCTTCATTTTTACCTTATTTTAACACATTCAAATGTATTCATTCATCCTCCTCAAGCAATGTAGTTAAAATGCCAAAGAAAATCAACTTAAGGATGTATTGTCAAGATGAGAAGTATTCAGAAGTGAACATGTATGGCATCAAAAGTAGAGATAATGTAAAGAAACGAACTTGTGTTGGTTTTGGCGATTGTGACGAGGCATATCCACGTCTTAACTTAACACCATTCCCTCCAAATCGAAGAACACCAGAGAAACCAGAGGTATCAACACTCAGCCAGGCTTCCCACGTGTCATCTTCTCCTGTGAAGAGAGCATGTAGTCCCTGCATCCATCCATAAAACCTATTACTCAGTAGAAAGAATAGTCAAATGAAAAGTTATTCCACTAATGAAAATAATGGCATACTAGAGTGGAGCCTTGAAGATCAACTCGAGCTGCATAGAGTCCAGACGGTTGAAAGCTTCGGCGGTGCCAAACCTATAGGCAAACAGCCAAAATTCAACTAGTAGACCTCTAACTTATCAACATGAGTAAAATAAAGCAAGAAATGTTCATAGTACTGAATAGTATCCAATGTCCAAATAAATAAAGACATAGCATTCAAGTGTGTAATCCCTAAACGAAACAATCAACCAAATGGAATTTGAATGAAGTAAACATTAAGTAGGAAAAAACAAAGCTTTAATTAATCTAATAAAACCAAATTTCAAAATTTTAGCTACCCTGCATATTAAAAGAGTTCCAATCTTTTTTTATTAACAAGTTAAAGCATCAAACTTGCCTATTTACTTCAATTTTCTTTGTTTTCTAATTTTTCAGTTTTCATTCTTTGTTTTCTATTTAGAAAGCTTGTTTATTAACACTCATTTTTTCAAATTTAATTTTTAAACTAACGCTATAGAATTAACACAAGTTTAATTTCGAGTGATTTTTAAACCTTATATTTAAAATATTTTTGGAAATGTTTGGTTTAAATGGAACAAATATAATTTTTACTTGTATGCCTAATATATGTAAGATTTTTACATTTGATATCCGAACAAAATTTATATCCAAATATAACATAACTAAAAATATATCTGAACCAAAAACCTATTAAGTTCCCCTAAAATTTAGTTTTGATAATATTAATATTTTTTGAGCTAATATTTAAAATAATTTTGGATATATTCATTTGAGTGAAATGTATATATATAATTTTCCTTTGAAGTCTAATATATGTGAAATTTCAATATCTGATATCTAGACCAAACTCATATTACGATATAACAAATTAAAAATACTCGAACCAATAATCTATTGAGTTCAATCAAAATCTAAAACTTGGTTTAGAGTTCAAGTTTTAATTGTGATAATGTGAGAATGTGGTTGTAGTGATATATTGCCAAATAGATGATACAAATTATGTTTTCCATTTAGAAAATAGTTTTTAAAAGTCCTCCAGTTTTCAAATTGGAAAACAGTGCTAGTAAACATATTTTCTGTTTTCTATTCTCCAATTTTAATTTCTCCAGTTAGTAAACGGACCCAGTGTCTAAAGAATACCTTACAACGATACGCATACTCCAATTGTTCAGCAACATCTTCCCGGAGTGGAAGCCAATCAAGGCCTCCTTTACAAGCAAACCAGTGACCTCTCAAGACACGCCGATTTTCTCCATTCCAATAAACAGGAAAACAGTGCCTCTTTGCCAAATCTACCTGCAGTAGCAAGCAATTAATATTTAAAGATTTTCTTCTACATTTCATTTATTCCTTTTTCTTTTGGGTCACATCATGGGTCCGGCATTTAGAACGAAAGCATAGCACTAAATACTGCACTTCATGGACAAAGATAAAAACATTACTCTAACCATGGAAATAGCATCCCCCACCCCCGCGCGAAAAAAGGGTTTTCTTATTACACTTCAATGAGATGAAACTGGCAACTCAACTCAATAAAACATAACTCCAAAAATCCAATCTAGTTAAAATCAGCAATACGAAGCTATGAAGTATGAACTATATTTCTGCATTGAGTGTTCTATTTTTCTTTAATAGAGCAAAAACCATACCACGCCAGCATGTCTTTTTCTACAATGAATATCCAAGTTTTGGTCTATCCCTCACTCAAAATTTTCCTAATACTTCCATATAGTCATTCATTACAACCAGGGCCTCCATAGGCCAATGTTGAACACCATGTTATTAATCAAATAAAGTTGAATATCCTAATGGCAATTAATAGGGCTCAAAAACGATTTATCCAAGTTCAAACCTCCTCAACAATGGCCTACACCAATCACTATCTAGAAATTGATGCAATTGGCAGATCAGAAGCAAATTTGATCAAATCTTCAGAGGTGGCAAGCAAGACAATTACAATTACCTCATACAAACCTCCCTTTACAGGGACACCAACTCTCTCTTCTTCTACTGCATCCTGTTCAGACGACTCAGTGTTCACTGGAGAAGATTCTATTGACGTTGAATTTAATTTACTAGGCAATTCACTTGGCCCTTCACTACACTCTGCATACTCTTTCCACCATAAAGAAAGCAACTCTTCTTCTCTCTACATTTAAATAATTGAATCCATTAGTCCCTGGTGTTCAAAACATCCCAGAGAAGAATATATTCATTCATAAAAGTGTTCAATCTCTTGATAATTGCGTGATTAGTTTCCCAAACTAGAAACTTATTCATTAGGCAATCAATGGGAGCTGATTTTTTTTTTTAAGAAATGAGTGCAATTATGTGAAAATACCTGCAAGAATAAAGCTTCAATAGCTAGAGAATCCCTCATGCCAAATCTGAAATAATCACCATGCCCCACTATTTCTGTGTGAGGAACTGCAGCAGCAGGTTCTGCAAACAAATTATGGATGTAAGCTTTTGAAGGACAAGATTGTTATGCTTCATAGTAGTTAAGAAGTGAAGCACATGGACATGCATTCTCTCTCTCTCTCTCTCTCTCTCTCTCTCTCTCTCTCTCTCTCTCTCTCACACACACACACACACACATTCTTAAGTCGCTGAAATAAAACCAACCAAATTAATGAGAATTTGAAGAAAGAATTCTATGACTGAACATGCTTGAATACTATAGAAATACTTTTCTTTCTCCTTTTGATCTCTTTTTGTTTGGTTAGAATATAATTAGATAAATTCTGAAACACTATATGGATAAAACTCCAAGGACAACACATGAATTCCACCGGTTTCTCTTTACAGCATCTCAATGTCAGAAACCTATCCATATCCAGTATTCTCACCATTATCATCTACAAAGACAATAAAGATTGCACTGCCACTTGCATGTAAAACCTTCTTACCTCACATAGTCAAAAGAGCAATTTCGACTAAACAATCAAACAAAAATTCAGCAAAGCAATCAAACTCAGTAACACAACAAAACAGGGACAGCATGATTACACAAAAAAATTAAAATGAAAAATATATATATCAAAACAATGCAATAACTAACCATTCAATGCCAGAGGAACCTTGCAGAAGTACCACCGGACATCACCTCCATCAGATGGACTTACTGTATGAGCAAGGTACTTCTGCCTACCCTCACACTGCTCAATCTCATCTGCCAACCTCCTTATATTCGACGGCGTGTTCTTCAACAAGTCCGGAGAAGTTTCCTCCACCACATTGGAGCCTGAAGTTGATTCCACCATTGCGTCCAAAATCCAAAACCCTCAAAATTATATCAAATTTCTCTGTGATTTATAGCAAAACACTCGAATCAAAGCATGCCTATTCCACCGAAACACAAATATACAAGAACAAAGTTTAATCTTTGAACTGAGTTTTACCAGGAGATAATTCATCAAGTAAATGTGCAAAAACTTGATCCCTACCAGAAATTTCTCACTATTCTCCAGTAAATTTGAATTCTAACAGCGAATTTGAGTCGTTTGTTTGTAGACTTGTAGCTTTGTACCCAACGAAAAGAAATCGAGATGGAAGGGAAAGAGAGAAGCAACGAGAAGGAAATGAAATCTTCTTTTTTTTAAAAAAATTACGGAATAGATGAATATTCTTTTAAACCCAGACGATAATGCATTTTAATTTATCAATAAAAAAGAACCACTTCTGCAAATAAATGTAATTAGACTAAAATCAAAATTTGGTCCTTTCATTTTGGACCATTTCTCAAGGGTATGCATTCGGTTGGCCAAACCGAATTAATAGAAATTTTTAAAACTTCAACCGTTAATTGAATCAAACTTTTTATTTTCGAATTAATCGAACCTAAGTAAGTTTTTTTGGATTAATCGATCGGTTAACCGATTAACCTAAGTTGTTTTAAATATTGAAAACTGATTTATGATTCACGCAGTCTGGGCTGTTCAGCTTTAAATGTCTTTCTTCCTCTGAAGCATTTATGTAAATTTAACTATTTAAGATTTGAAGTTCAACAAGAGTATAACAAGCTGTTCACCAAAAAAAGAGTATAACAAGCTCAAAATATCATAGAAAACTTATTGACCCCAAGAAAGCATTCACAAATAATTAAGTTACATACAAAGTTAAAGAAAAAGAAACATAGATTAAACAGGGAGATAGGAAAAGATAATGAGGAGTTAAGTAACCTAAAGGCTAAAAGGTTACCGATCATCAATTACCCCAGTCGGCAAAACCAACTCATTACAGTATTTCAAGATATTCAACAGGTTTAATAATCAAGTACCTCTGCGAGTCAAGACACTGGAGCGGCGTTCAGGTAGAGGTCGGAGGGGGTAGGAGACTGGAGCGGTGGTCCTGCGGAGGTCGAACGAGATGTCTTGGAGCAGACAGAGGAAACGCCGACTTAACTGTTAACAAACAATTTATAAAACATTTAAGGGAAAAGTGTCAAATTAGCCCCATAAGTCATTCTGATAATGCAATTAGCCTCCCTAAGTAAAAAAAGCTNATATATATATATATATATATATATATATATATATATATATATATATATATATATCAAAACAATGCAATAACTAACCATTCAATGCCAGAGGAACCTTGCAGAAGTACCACCGGACATCACCTCCATCAGATGGACTTACTGTATGAGCAAGGTACTTCTGCCTACCCTCACACTGCTCAATCTCATCTGCCAACCTCCTTATATTCGACGGCGTGTTCTTCAACAAGTCCGGAGAAGTTTCCTCCACCACATTGGAGCCTGAAGTTGATTCCACCATTGCGTCCAAAATCCAAAACCCTCAAAATTATATCAAATTTCTCTGTGATTTATAGCAAAACACTCGAATCAAAGCATGCCTATTCCACCGAAACACAAATATACAAGAACAAAGTTTAATCTTTGAACTGAGTTTTACCAGGAGATAATTCATCAAGTAAATGTGCAAAAACTTGATCCCTACCAGAAATTTCTCACTATTCTCCAGTAAATTTGAATTCTAACAGCGAATTTGAGTCGTTTGTTTGTAGACTTGTAGCTTTGTACCCAACGAAAAGAAATCGAGATGGAAGGGAAAGAGAGAAGCAACGAGAAGGAAATGAAATCTTCTTTTTTTTAAAAAAATTACGGAATAGATGAATATTCTTTTAAACCCAGACGATAATGCATTTTAATTTATCAATAAAAAAGAACCACTTCTGCAAATAAATGTAATTAGACTAAAATCAAAATTTGGTCCTTTCATTTTGGACCATTTCTCAAGGGTATGCATTCGGTTGGCCAAACCGAATTAATAGAAATTTTTAAAACTTCAACCGTTAATTGAATCAAACTTTTTATTTTCGAATTAATCGAACCTAAGTAAGTTTTTTTGGATTAATCGATCGGTTAACCGATTAACCTAAGTTGTTTTAAATATTGAAAACTGATTTATGATTCACGCAGTCTGGGCTGTTCAGCTTTAAATGTCTTTCTTCCTCTGAAGCATTTATGTAAATTTAACTATTTAAGATTTGAAGTTCAACAAGAGTATAACAAGCTGTTCACCAAAAAAAGAGTATAACAAGCTCAAAATATCATAGAAAACTTATTGACCCCAAGAAAGCATTCACAAATAATTAAGTTACATACAAAGTTAAAGAAAAAGAAACATAGATTAAACAGGGAGATAGGAAAAGATAATGAGGAGTTAAGTAACCTAAAGGCTAAAAGGTTACCGATCATCAATTACCCCAGTCGGCAAAACCAACTCATTACAGTATTTCAAGATATTCAACAGGTTTAATAATCAAGTACCTCTGCGAGTCAAGACACTGGAGCGGCGTTCAGGTAGAGGTCGGAGGGGGTAGGAGACTGGAGCGGTGGTCCTGCGGAGGTCGAACGAGATGTCTTGGAGCAGACAGAGGAAACGCCGACTTAACTGTTAACAAACAATTTATAAAACATTTAAGGGAAAAGTGTCAAATTAGCCCCATAAGTCATTCTGATAATGCAATTAGCCTCCCTAAGTAAAAAAAGCTCCATTCCGGTCCCTTAAACCGGTAAAATAGTGATATTGAGTCCAAAAAAACTTGTATAGCAGGTTAAGTTTTCTACATTTCGACATGTGTCACTTTAATTATTTTTTAAAAAACTTTTTATTTATTTATTAAATTATTAAATAAATAAAAAAAAAAACTTAACAGTCACCGGCTGTCTATGGCCGCCGCCCTCGTTCCATGCCTTTGAGGTCCAGATCTGGACTTCCATGAAGTCCAGACCTGGACCTCATTTTTTACAGTCGTGGCTGTCCTCCCCGGACAGCCGGTGGCTGTTAAGTTTTTTTTTTTTTTTTTTTTTATAATTTAATAAATAAATAAAAAGTTTTTAAAAAAATAATTAAAGTGACACGTGTCGAAATGTAGAATACTTAACCTGCTATACAAGTTTTTTTGGACTCAATTGCACTATTTTACCGATTTAAGGGACTGGAATGGAGCTTTTTTTACTTAGGGGGCCTAATTGCACTATCCGAATAACTTAGGGGGCCAATTTGACACTTTTCCCAACATTTAATCATTAATCGAACAAAAAAATTTGGTTAACCGAACTTTTTCAATTCTGTCGATTAACAAAAACAAACCATTTAATGTTAAAAGGAAAATATTAATTATTGTCAATTAAAAAAATATTTAATTTAACATAAAATGTACGTAGTTTTTTTTTTTTTTTTGTACTACTGACCATGTTACAATGTAGTACTCCGTATTTTTTTTGCTCGAACCCACTCACATAATCCATGTGGGAGTGTTAATCGGGACACCGAATGCTACTTGACCACAAGGTCTTTGGCAATGTACGTAGTATTTAATTGACCCTTTTAAAATTTAAAAGTCTAATTGATTTTTGGTGTATAGTTTAGAGGTCTATTTGACACTTAATAATAATGAAATATTTAAAATCAAGAGTCAAAACTTAGCTACATTTTTTTTTTGAAATAAACCTAGCTACACCCGTACCCATCCTCGGCAGTCATCGGGCCTCTCAGCCTCATGCCGTCGCCGTGCAAGTCCCAGCCTCACGCTCTGTGGCGCTGCCTCTCTGCCGTCTCTAGTCGTCTCACTTTCGGCATTTTAAAATATAGGAGTTAGTTTGAGGGGGAAATGACAGAAATGTGAATGCATGGCATTTTATTGACAAAATTGTGAACGAATCTAATAATTGACAGGAATGTAAAAAACTTAGTTCCCAATGCATTCTTTGTCATAATTGGTCAAACACAAAATGCAAGTGAGACTTGTATTTTTTGAAAAATGTAAGTGGGACTTGCGTTAAATTTTTTTATTTTGGTCTCCGGCGACCATATGGTCGCCGGTCGCCAGCTTCTCCGACGAAGGAGAAGCCAGCGATGGTTGATGGCTTCTCCAGCGAAGGAGAAGGAAGCCGGCGACAGGCGACCATATGGTCGCCCGAGACCACAAAAAATAAAAAATAAAAAATTAACGCAAGTGGGACTTGCGTTTTTCAAAAAATACAAGTCCCACTTGCGTTTTGTGTTTGACAAATTCTGACAAAGAACGCATTTGACAACTGAGTTTTTTTACATTTTTTTCAATTATTAGATTCGTTCACAATTTTGTCAATAGAATGCCATGCATTCATATCTCTGTCATTTCCCCTAGTTTGAGCCTGGTTCTCTGACTTCTCACTTCATTTTGTTACTCTGTATATGAGGTAGATGCATTTTTGTTCTTTCAAGAATTCCAACTTTTAGTAAACTGGAATAGCTAGTACTTTTCCGTTTACTAACTGAAAATTTTCTCAAGATTTCTGGAAATTTGGAAAACTGTAAAACATAAAACAGAAAACATGTTTACTAGCACAGTTTTCCATTTTGAAAACAAGAAATAATTTTTCAGTTTTCTATAAAACTGAAACAATATAAAAAACTGTTTTCTAAATGGAAAACAGAATCAGCTATCATCTATTCGACTATATGTCACTATAACCACATTCTCACCATTATCTACTTACATATTTATTGATTACTAAGATTACATTTATTATCATATTCTTTTACTTATCATCATCTTCTATCTTTTATACTTACATTACTTATTTAAACATAACTTATTTGATTATGCTTAAAATTATACATCATTCACATTATCAAAATTGAAATCTATACCACGTTTTATATTTTGATTGAACTCAATTTATTATTGGTTTTGGTCCAGATATCATATATCGAAATTTCACATATATTACTATATTAGAATTCAAAATAAAAATTATATATTACATACATTTCATTCAAATGAATATATCCAATCATATTTTAAATATTAACTCAAAAAATATTAATATTATCTAAACTAAATTTTGTGTGAACTTAATAGGTTATTGGTGTTAGTAAACAAGTTTTCTAAACTAAATTAATATTAAACTTATTGTTAATTTTATAACGTTAATCTAAAAAAATAAATTTGAAAAAATAAGTGTTAGTAAACAAGTTTTCTAAACATAAAACAGAGAATGGAAAACAGAGAATGAAAACTGAAAAATTGGAAAACATAAAATAGAAAACAGTTTTCTGTTAGTAAACAGGTCCCGGTTTCTCTGGCTATTTTACTCTTGAGTTAATTCCAACAACAGACCTCTGATTTTCTAAAATTAGTCCCCGACTTTTAATTTAGACAATTGAAGTTCTTTCCAAATTAGTCATTTCGTCAAATTTTGGTTAAGTTGAGGTCAAATGAAGAGATAAAATAGAGACTTCGACTGAGATTATATGGCTTTGATTGAGACGTTCACTAAGATTATATTCGTATATGTTGCGTATAAGACATGAGAAAAACGAGTAATAATACACTATACATGTGAATGGACAACTTTATCACTTCATTTGTCATCAACTTAACTAAAATTTAATGAAAAGACCAACATTGAAAAGAATTTAAAAGTCAAGAGACTTAAATTGTCCAAATAAAATTAACATAATCAGATAACCATTGTTACAATTAACTTTTTTACTCCCATCCGCCCCACAAAAAATTAATAGGAGCATTAGGGGTGTGCAATTTACCGAAATTTTTCGATTAACCGACCGAACCGAACAATTTCGGTTAACCATTAACCGAACCGAAAAATTCGGTTCGGTTAATGATTAAAGGAATCTTGAAATTTCGGTTAACGGTTAATTCGGTTCGAAAGATCGGTTAACCGAATTTTTATATATATAGATAAATAATTAAATATACATACTAAATACTAATTAGATTGAAGATTTGGAGTTATGGATGTTTGAATATTTGAAGTTATGGATGATTTGTATTTTATTTTAATTGGATTTATTATTTTAGGTGTTATTTTTATAATTTTACATTTTAGGTTAAAAAAGTTCGGTTAATCGACCGATTAACCGAAAAAAATTTCGGTTCGATTAATTCGGTAACACATACTTCGGTTCGGTTAACGGTTAAAAGTTTTAAAATTTCGATTAATTCAGTTCGGTTAAAACGGTTCAAATGGTTAATCGAGTGAACACCCCTGGAACATAATATCGCAAGATTCACCCCGGCCCAACAACACTACACCGTAGCACAAAACCCTCCTTCTGGGCCACTCGCCGTCACCCCCAAGTAGAAGAAGCTACCATGCCGCGTACTATTACCGCCGAGAGCCCTGGCTGCCCTCGTCTCCGGGCCTTAACCTTCGATGTACTTGGACTCATCAAAGGTTCGTGACAATTTGATTGTGATGATACGCATTTTTCTCTCTCTAAACTATTCCTATGCGGTTATTGATTCTCTGTAGACTATATCTATGTATAAGTGGGGCGTTGTTCGTTTTGGTGTTTGAAATAATAGATTCTTAGCTGCAATTTACCTTAGTGTGTATATATATGCATATGTTTCAATTTCACTTAGCTGTAGTTTTGTACAGTGATTGAAGCTCGTGGCGGCGAGCAAAAGGAAGCTCCGGCTGTGGTGGAACGGTGGGGCGCCCCGGATTCCTCAAGATGCGTGCTTGCTACTTCCATGATTGACCGCGAGCATGACCCTGTATGTTTTAATGTTTATATATATTCTCTATGTTTTTATTTTTTTTTTCTAAATTATGTCTTAATGTCTTCTGCCTTGGATTCTCACTTATTTCAGTTGCTTGGTGTTGCAAGAAAAAATGGCACGGTAATTGTCTTCTCCACATAATTTACACTCAAGCTTGTGAAGTAATTAGTTATAACTTCCAAAGAAGGAATTTTTATGAAGGTATCAAGTTTTGTGAATGATTGTTTGACATCTCCATTTTAATATACCTGTGCTGATAGATTGAGGTGCTTAGTCCTATCAATGGTGATGTTCGCCTTGCTATTCCAAGTTCTAGTGGAAGTGGAAGCGTGAGTGATGATGATGCGATTGTTGCATTGCATCTTTTCAGTAAGCAGAGATTGGAATCGTCATTGATGTAATGCTTTTTAATTTTTTTTTTTTTCATGTGGTTATGGATATGCCTCCCTCAAATGAATTTTTTGGGTCTCTTCATTCTAATAGTGATCCATATACAATTTTCTTTGTTATGTTAGGTCCTGTACCTTGCTTGATTGCACAACAAAAGGACAGGCAAGAATAAGGTCTTTTGAAATCCCTAAGTCACTTGGAGATTCTGTTACTGAGAGTTCACAAACTATATGGGATGTATGTGGTTCGGGTAACATTTTGTGCTCCAAAGTAGACAGCAGTGAGCATTATGCTTTGTTTGCAGGGTAAGGAAGCTTTAACATTTTGCATTAGAAATAAGCTTGGTTTTGCTTGTTGAGTTTTCTTATGGATACTGGGTTTGCTTTAACAATTCAGGAAGGGAGTTGAAATTAATGTGTGGGATCTGGAACAAAGTGGTAAAATCTGGGTTGCAAAATCTGTAAGTTTCTTCATTCTTTATATCTATGTGTTTCTGGATATAAACTGTTGGCTTCGTGAGCTGTTTGGTTCCTTCATTCTTTATATCTATGTGTTTCTGGATATAAACTGTTGGCTTCGTGAGCTGTTTGGTTCATGCATTCACTTTTGCAGCCTCCTAAAAACAGTCTTGGCATCTTTACCCCAACATGGTTTACATCTGCAACATTCCTAAGTAAGGATGATCATCGCAAAATTATAGCTGGCACTAACAACCATCAGGTAATTGGACTGAATGAGTTTCTGTGTAGTTGCAAATATCAATGGATGATATATCTGGATTTCTCCCCAGATATGATATTTTTTATAGAACTTCTATATAAAACCGGCATACTGTTGTTTGTAGGTGCGTCTTTATGATATTTCTGCTCAGAGAAGACCTGTCATTTCAATTGATTTTCGAGAAGCACCCATTAGAGCTGTTGCTGAAGATCTAGATGGTTGGACAGTGTATGTAGGAAATGGGTCAGGTGACCTTGCTTCATTTGATATGCGTACAGGTATGTCATATGATTCCATGTACAAGTGCTCTTGGATTACGTGTTTATTTATTTTTATTTTTAAGGTCCAACTAGCCAACTAGTGATTTTGGTTAGTCTATCTTTAGTATGCATGTTTCCAAGATAATTTTATCCTAGTATGCTCCAACCATCTGATGCTTAACAGTGAGATTACATTTTGAATCTTTATTCTTGATTGAATTGTCATGGTACTTGCTTTAGGTTGGTAAGTGATTTTGATTGGATTATAATAAAAGCAACACTTAGGAGGTTTAATCATTGCAGCTTGGTTTTGGGCCTTTTGGTTCTGGCCCTTCAAACTTAATTTAAATAGCAATGAAGCCAATGATCGTGAAGATGTATGTTGGTTGGCTGCTAATATTGTATTGTGATTGCTCAGTCTGCTTGATTTATATAAAACAAGTATTATTGCATGCCAAATTTTATTCCAGTAGCTTAAATATGAAGAATAGGCCAAATTTAAGTATTTCTCCACTTGAGTATCTGATTAAGTAATTGTGATTCTTTATAGTTTATGTTTGTTGACATTAGGAGAATTAACTTACCTTGACAATACTTTAGGGAAGCTTTTGGGATCCTTCTTGGGTAAATGTTCTGGAAGTATTCGATCCATTGCTAGACATCCAGAGCTTCCAGTGATCGGCTCCTGTGGTAAGTGTTTAACATGCTGTGCTTTTTATTTATTTATTTATTTATTTGAGCTGATAAATATTACAACCAAACTTTGGCTAAGTTGGTCCCTCTAGATTGGGGTTAAAGCTTAATTTAGTTGGTGACTGTTGCAACCATGAGTGCATGTGCGACTACTCTAAGCTTAATGAGTCCAAAATTTCCGTGACTCTTGGTTAATTGTCTTCATTCTTTACTAGACTTCCTTTCCAAATAAGAGAAAGTAATGTGAAAACTTATATATTTTATAGGGTTGGACAGCTATTTGCGCATTTGGGATGTAAAGTCACGGCAACTTTTGTCCGCGGTATGTTGACAAACTGCTGTTGATGAATAAACATGAATCCATAACCTTGATTGAGTATTAAAGCACATTCATTCATGAAATTATATTTCGGAATTGCCTTTGGGTTTTCATCATGTGAACTGGTTTACCAAATTTGTAATGGAGTGTTGTTGCCGTTTTGAATTTGAATGCAGGTTTTCTTGAAGCAGCATCTTACAAATGTTGTTTTTGATTCTCATTTTAGCAATGAAGGTTATGTATCAGCTCTTTCTGAAGCAATTACATAGTGTGTTGATGAATTTGTTTGAGTAATCATTTATTCAAATAATATTAATATTTTCAGTTATACTCGCCTAATATCCATACTAATATGAATACATTTATATAGCAAGCCTGATACAGTTTGGAGTCACTGTGACCATAGAAGTTGTTGCTGCTATAGTTGGTTTTGCTCTATTTTCTCATTGGTTCAATTGATTATTTGAAATGCCATTTTTTTTTTTACTTTGCAGCTCCGCTACCTCAAGAGCCACAAGATGTGAGTGAGACACAAGAAGAATGTGAAGAAGAGACTACAATGCCAACGAAAAGGAAGAAAGCATCTAAAGACCACAGTCGAAAAAAGAAGCTCAAGAGCAATAAAACAGGTAAGATGATACTGAGGAGTGAATGACTTTCTTCAATTTAGACTGATATGTTGAAATTTGATTTTGTATATACTCTGCAGCTCGTCAAGACCCAGAGCAGCAAGATGTGAGTGAGATGTCTCATTCTGAAGACCAAGAAAACTGGCTAAATGACGAAGCTGAAGAGGAGACGACGCCCCCTAGAAAAGAAAAGGTATCTAAACGACACGGTGGCAAGAAGAAGAAAACAGGCAAGAGAAAAGGAGACAGCAGCGTGTAGTGATCTTACTCATAATTTGCTTCACATCCAACGAACTTCTACACTAGCTACATTGACCAACTCTCAATTCATGCCATTCAAAAGCTATGCTGAACTATTGGCGCATTTTGAACGGGGCTCTAGCCTCACATCCAATTTTGCCGGCTAGTTTAATTTTGTGCTATAAGTAAATTATTTCCTTTTATTTTGTCCTTTGTATACGACTTTGCAAATGAGTGGATGCTGGTCAACAATAGGATCAACATATGTGTGAGTGGATGCTGGTCAACAGTAGGATCAACATATGTGTCATTGATCTTCTGTTCTTTTTGTATGATGTAATGCACTGGATCACATGAACTGAACAAGTCTGCAATGACATATTAATCTCATGTTTTTTATCATAGAATGTGTCGAGTTGCTAACTCACTCGTGATCATCACCTAGATACTTGATTTCGAAGGTGCCCAGCTCTAGTTTCAACCTCTTTGACTACCTCCAACTCACTCGTGATCATCACCTAGATACTTGATTTTGAAGGTGCCCAGCTCTAGTTTCAACCTCTTTGCCCAGAGGTAGTCGAAGCCTTATAATATCTTCTTCGTATGTAGCTTTTATTGCGATAGATGTCACTTCTCGGGCTGGCAGGATGTTGGTGCACTCTTTCAGCAGCAATAGTGATGTGATCTATGGGAATCGCATCAGAACATGGTGGGTGGGTGCGTGAGTTCATCAAACTGAGCTTCTCTAGCTTGGCAGAGATTCCTAAGATCATGTGAACTACCTGCATCCTCAACAAGTATAGCATTCCCCCAAATCGCTTTTGGAATTGCTCTGCAACCAGAGCATCGAGGGATGCAAATGCAACTGATAAATTGATCTCTTTTGCTGGTTGACAAGCTATTCCCAAGGTCACAATTGGGAGAAACAAGGAGCTCATTCTGGGGTGAAGGTCGCCTTCTCGGAGAAATTGACCAGATTTGGTCGCCTCCTCTAGGAAGGAGACCAAAAAATGGCCGCCTTCCTAGAGAAAGTGGTTAGAACTGATCGCCTCTTCCGGAAAGGCGACTAGAAAATGGTCACCTTCCTAGAGAAGGCAACCAGATCTGGTCTCCTCCTTCGGGAAGGCAACCAAAATTGGTCGCCTTCTCCAAGAAGGCGGCCATTTTCTAGTCGCCTCTTTCGAGAAGGCGACCATCCCGGAGGAGACAACCAAAAAATGGTTGCCTTCTCGAAGAAGGCAAACATTTCTGGTATGTTCGCCAAGAGATGGTTGACAACGGTCGATTTTTTAATTGAAAAAATATGTCTAAACCCTAGTGACTTACTATCACATGTTACTAACTTGTTTTTGAGCTTCATTGCACAAAAATAAAATGTTAATGAGTTTAATTACACTTTTAAAAAGTTTAAGTACATAATTGACTTTTCAAGTAATATTTGAAGGCTTATTTAACTCTTTTCCCAATAAATAAATAACCCAAAAACATAACAAAATGTACCCTATTGCATTTAAACAACTTGTACGTGTTTTTTTTTTAAAAAACACACACACACAACTTGTACGTATTTTACCTGTTTCAAATCAATATCTTGCACTAGATGTAAACACCTCAACCGCACAGACTAAAAAAAAAAAAAAAAAACCATACCACAGCACCCTACTGTCAAATGCATCTTTCTGAAGGCATATATCTTGTTTTTTAGGGAATACAACTTGTTGGAATTGTGATATAATATGGCATCGTGTTCTTTTTTTTAAAAACAAACTCAAACACAGATCACAGTTTTTAGAACTAAATAAAGACAGAAATTTCTTATGGTATATGAGCCTAGGAGTATCACATCAAATCCCTTCAACAAAAGATTCCCTCAAATTTGGTGAAAATAGGATGCAAGAGGTAGCAGTCCAGGAATCAAACAATTATAAAATAACCCATTACTTGTGAAAGATGATTCTGTTTACAACATCTACGGGAAGGGCATAAGCTGGATCTATAGGTTTTAGCCCTGGATATTCCAAAAGTGAAAGACCTGCAGTGAAGAAAATGGTTATGCAATGAAAAAAAGTTTCCATTACCTGGTTTGTTTCAATCAACAAGATAAATCTGATTAGTTTACTTGGTAATAGGTTAATAGTACACAGAATGCTGAGGGTTGTGATTACTAGTCTGTTTTGAGAATTAAACTAAAACTGTTTTTATTTCCGAATCAGTTCACTTCAACTTTTCAATATATGGTGAATTAGTAAGTGGTGTAATTATAGTTTTGTTAAGAGTCTCACATTGAAAATATATGAGAGAACATATGGTTTATAAGGCCATGGGTTAGACTAGTTAATTGGTTGGATTCAGTCTTTTAGTGTGATTTGACCATGTGCATTATAGCCCAGTTGAGTGACCTTGGCAAATTTTATGGTTTTGGACGGGTACGGGGGTTAGTTATCCAACACTTACCAGCAACTCCAAAGTAGGTATGGAAGACATCAACCGCGTCTTCTGGCCTATCAGAAATTCCTCCATTTTCTCTATCCTGCGCAATCATGAAGTAAGGCTACTAATACCAAAAGATTGAACATGAAGTTGCTTAAGGAAAGAGAAAGAGAAGTAATGATATGTGACTTTTGAGAGAGGATTTCAACTCAGCAACTTAGGATTCAGAATGAACCTGACAGTCCAAAATAAATTTTACAAGCTTCTCCTTGTCAATCCAGTGAACTCTGTCTATCATAATTAAGCTGGAGAGAACCCACCAAGAGTAGCAGACCTGGATTCAAATAATAGAAGCAAGATCAGTTACATCTTTAATCAAACCAGCGGCTTTTATGTATTTATCAAGCAGGAGTGAGTAACACACGTCAGGAAGCTTCTCAGGACGCCCATTTAGACCCCCAGATTTAACTTGTCGTTCACATAACCACCAGCCAAGGAGGTCTTTGTCAACATGATGTAAAGAGCCTGTTATTGCAAGTGCTCCCACGCAACAAAAAACTGCAATAGTATTAAAATTAGAACGGATCATAGCACATGTGGTTAATGGCATCACAAATACATGACATTACACTCTGCTTTAAAAAAAAAAAGAAGAAGAAGAAGAAGATGATGTGTTCAAATGCCAGAAAATGATAACGATAATCAGGGGCGCATCCATTTTAAAGACCTCTCTATTTGATCTTCTATAACATATGAAATTAAGAAAACTTCCCAATGAAGAGGTCCTTGCTCTAAGAGGCCTTGGAGGACCGAACCCACACATGTGGCAAAATACAGGGATGACTTGTGGTTAGGGGTGAAAGGCCAACCAAGATCGGATGTAGCTGGTTTTCCGCGAAATCTATTTCAGTAGAGCGTATGATGTCGATGGCCCGAGGTAGAGCACTCAATGGGCTAGGGTGGCCCCATTTTGCCTTACCAACCCCAGGGAAACTCTGAATACAGGCCTAGATCGTTTGTACAGACAAACTTTTTGGGTGCTAAGATCCAATGTCGGGAAGCATTACAAGCATACAAAATGTATCATATATGAAAAGTTCACTTGTTTTCTTTTATGATTACATGAATACCTAGTATCCTGATTATACTAAATAAATTCCATGAATCCATCATCACAATGCAAAATGGTTGAATAATGACTTACCAAGGTAGATTTAAGTAGATCTCTCTCTTCTATGTCAAGAAACATGTAAGAACATTTGGTATAAAATTAATGTACTATATTATGCAACATACTTTGCCCCGCATGAGATTCTGCCCCAGGTGTGCAACCAAATCCACCATCCACATTCTTGCAACTTAATATGTATTGTACTGCTTTTTCAACATTGATTTTATCCAATCGTTTCAAAAGTGCAAGAGAACTTATTGCAATGTAAGAGAACCTAAAGAAAGAATTACACTATGTTATTCTCTTATCTCAATGATAAGTTGATAACACTATTGTTAAAAGAAACGCGAATAACATGTAAAACCTGTTCTGTGTAAGTGAACAAGGAAACTAAGAGGCAAAAATAAAGAATCCATAATGTTTCAAAGTGCAGACAATTACCGTGTATCAATTTCACCCCAAATGTCACCAGAAAAGGACCCATCTTCATTTTGCAGGCCTGCAATATCTGGCTATATATTCAAGTTCAACAACACCTTATAATGTAAGCATGAGATCCTTACCATTTCGCAGTTCCAATTAATAAATCAAGTCATCTTTAGACTGTTGATGAGTTCCATTTTTCTTTCTTTTTTCTAGTAAAGTTGGATTACTATATAGAAGATACATGAGAAATATAGAATGCATATCCCTATGGACAAAGTGGATAACATGTGTTGAGTGACACTAAAATGCAGTAATAAATTGTCAAAATATCAAGAGTCCCTGTTGAAGGATACAGTTTGAGACCTTGTCAATGTCAAGAACATTAAGTTTATCAAATAGTGCTAAAACTTGGATGGCACTAAGGGTATACAAGATATGTGGGTCATGTCCAATGTTACCACCAAATCCACCTGTACAGATAAACACAAGTTATAAATATAAGTTAAATTGCAAATTCAATATTAATGTAGCCAGATGTTAGGCATTATAGATTTATAGGTTAATTGGTAATCACATGTAACAGAATGAATAAGCTAACCCTAGGTCCAAGGAAAAGGAAAAACCCAATTCTTGGGGCTACTAGAAAGCAGAGCCTACAAAGCATAAAGAGGTGACATGTAGGCAGCCTAATCCTATTTGAAGCAGAGTGGTTGTTTTCACAATTCTAGCCCATGACTCCAGGTTAAATACTAAACTATTTGCATCAAGTCACCAAGGAACATCACCTCCAAAAGGGTGAAGAGCAGTGCAAAAAAAGAGTAAAAGATTTTTAACATAGTTGGACATCTATCTGATTATACCAGCAGGACAAAATTTAGACAGTAAACAATAAAACTTAGTATAGGAACACAAACCAGATTCATGTTGACACTGCATTAACCAAGGAATGACCTCATCTTGATCCACTACATCAAGCTTCCCTAGAATATCAAGAGTTGTCAATCCCCAGTATGCTCCATTTAATCTAAGATGCTCCATCACCACAGATTCAAAATCATCTTTCTTCTGAAGGTATGACAAAATAACTTTCATAAAGATTACAACTATAGTTTATAGTCATAAATATCTACCAAATGGAAAATACATCTGCAAAAATTCAACAACATTCAAAATATCCATACTTTAACATGGTAATTAACAAGTTAACATGTCAAATGCGCCTACCATGAATGATAACTTCTTATTGGCTAAATAGTTTGATGGTTTATATCTCTTTGTCCAGAATGAAGAATCTAGACAAGGAGAGGAATTAGAAATATACAATTTAATTCCTCTCCTCATCCAAATCCTTCTGGACAAAGAGAGGAAGACTTGGATATAGGAGGAGATGGGTGATGATAAGATGCCACATAAGTTTTAAGTATATTATATATGAAGTGGCATTACATGGCGTCCATGTTAGCAGCAACCTGACTTTTACATGCAATAAAAGGTCAAAAGGGCTCAATTGCATTTTCTTTGCAAGATGCATATTTGAAGCTTTTTTCAGTTTGAAGGTCCAATTGCATTGTTTTAAATAGTTCGAAAGCTTATTTGACTATTATCCCAAAAATTAATAATAAGTAAAGCAAGAGTTAACTTGAACAGCAATTCTTGAGTTTAAGCCCACCCACTTTTCTTTCCCGTTCAAGTTTCTTTATTTCATATAGAAAAAGCTAGTGCATTTATGTGATAGGTGAAGCCATTTTCACAGAATTCATTAATAACAAACAAATTGCTATTAATCACAAAAATACTATAAATAATCCTGACCTTTTCAACTGATATAATGTACTTAACATGCTTTTCCACCATAAGTCCTTCCATTCTGCCATTCAAGAGTCAAGACACATCAGTGCAATATACCAATTGCTCAAAAATAAAAATAAAACAAAAAGGCATCCATTTTAGTAAAATTTGAGATTGTTATGCCTAAAAAGATTTATTTCTCACTTAGCAAATACTGAATAATATACACTACTAATTTCTGTCCAGCAGAAGAAAATAATGAATTTTTAGATAAACCATTACCGCATTTCATTTCTTTTGAAATCCAAAAGTTAAGAAGAACAAAAGATGGAATATGGGCAGAAGCGTTACTTGAGGTTTAGGCCAATCGTTTTAGTGCTGTCAAATCTATGTCAGAACTTTGCTATAATAAGAAAGGAGAAGTCAGGGTCCGGGATCCCTTTTAAAGGATTTAGACATATAAGAATGTCTTTTTTTTTCTGTATTTATTATTTGTTATATACTCTGCAATAGTTGCTCTTTGAAATTATTTGGTCATTTGTCTTCAAAATTAGATAAATTGTTTATCATCTTTAGGGTTTGTAAATATGTATGTGTGTGTGTGATTTTTCTATGGTACGAATAAAAAGGGGTGTCCAGGTACAACCAACTATGATATACCGAAAATTGGTGTCGGGTGCTGAGACTACCTGGGCAAGTATACCATTATTGTACCAGATAATATTGGCATGGTATAATACTATAATGTGCCAACACTCCGTATGAATCTAGGTCAGTAGGTGTTTAATCCTATTCATTTGCCAGTGAGTTACTTTGTGATGGGTTTTCTACAAATCAATTTGAAGAATGGTAGGCTTTCTATGAATATCAAGCAAGCTAGTTATACTCCTAATTGTTAAACACAAGGGCTCTTCTCGTATTACCTGAAAGCTTCAGCTTCACAGATAGCTAAAACTTATGTTCTTTCCAAGGTTCAATCAGCAACTCAGGAGAAACTACGAAAATCAGAAATGCTGACGAAATCCCTCAATCTGCATATCCACAGAAACCATTTCAGAACATAAGATAGAGTGACAAAACACATAGGATATTGCAGAGAATTCAATTTTCATGAAAAGAAACTGTAATTCATAACATATCATTACAGAACCATCAGCTTGCAGGGGGATTCCTCCGCGGATTCACTGCCAAACAACTCGGAACTACAAAAAGAATTATTATTGAAATTACACTTTTCAAACTTCGCTTATGGAGATTCTTCAGTAGAATGGCGACATTTCCGAGCTTCAATAATCAAAGTTCATATAAAATTCCAATTCCAATCAGAAATCTGATCTCAAAACTCAGATGAACTTGTATATCTCACCCGAATTGTCACAATGCACCTTTAGACCAAAAATGGAATTTAAAGTCGATCAGTGCAATGAGCTTGAAAAAATTGAACGAACGGACTCTTTCTCTCTAAAGAGATCACCTACAATCACCTACGATCACCTACGACCTTAACTATTCTTTCCCCAGGTGATGCTAATGCTAATTTAAGATGGCTAAGAAACAACATATGGGACCTTGGATTACTTGAACTCATTGATTGTTACAAATGATATGAAGGGTATTTATTGTCATTTCACGTCTTCAATAGATAGTGGAGATTTACTTGATCACTAATAATCTACTTCTAGAACATTTCCTAAATCCCTACACAAATTAAGGGTTTTCTAATTTCTAAAATATTATATATATCTCTATTACTCCTAGTGTTATGTATATGGTTCTAGAATATTCTAAAAACTATGAGATGCTATGTATAAGTGTTAGTGAAGTCCAGAAAGATGTAGCAAACTCATAAATGTGTAGCACAGTTCCACGGGCGTTACAATAATGTGTTATTGACATGTTCATTTGGTTTAGTGTGAAAAAACATGGAATATTGGGTCGTGCTATGGTGATACAAATGGAAAATTGTTGCCATTGGTCATCAGAAAAGTTCAAGATTTGCAGTGGAAGTATTAAGAGATTGGTTGAAAAAATTGAAGCTCCAAATTTTACACATTTAGAGTTTTTCTCAACTAAGTCTTTGAGTTCTAAATTCAAGTTTAGCTCCTGAAATGTTCCAAAATTAGATGATATTGACATAATTCTCTTAGCTCGTTACTTTCACACAGCATATAAGGCTGGACTTGGGGAATTCCTTATGAAATTGTATATCTGTAAGAAACTTTGCTATCACCCAATTATGAAAGACAACTATCACCTTTAGGAGTTGGTATTTCTAGAGTGGTATGCCAATTTGTGGCCGGAAGTTTGATACAGATTACGAGTGTTTGTCCTATTGTTGAGCACATATCAATTATAAGATGCATTGGTGTGGCATTTTCTTTCTGTTTCATGTAAACCTCAGTTAAATAAGAAATTTAAAGTCGACCAGTGCAATGAGTTTGAAAAAATTGAACTTCATAAACTTTCATATAGTTCACTATTGACATCACGTGCGGCCTTTAACTATGTTTTTTGCTTGACCCTCAAAGGTGATGCTAATTTAACAATGGGATGGCTAAGAAAGTGAGTAAGGCAAGAATCCCATAACAAAACTCTGAAAAGACACGTAGGAACTTAGATTTCTTGAACTCATGGATTGTTACAAATGAGCCTCCATGAGAGGTATTTATAGTCATTCCACCTCCTCAATAGATAGTTGAGATTTACTTGATCTAATGGCTAATAATCTACTTCTAGAACCTTTCCTAAATCTCTACACAAATTAAAGTTTTCTAATTTCTAGAATATTATATAGGTCTCTACTACCTCTAGTGTTATGCATATGCTTCTAGAATATTCTAGAAATTATGAGATGTTATGTATAAGTGTTAGTAAAGTCCATAAAGATGTAGCAAACCTCAGAAATGTATAGCAGAGTTCCACGGGCGTTACAATAATGTGCTATTGACATGTCCATTTGGTCTAGTGTGAAAATGGTGAAAAAGGTGAAATTGGGACGTACTATGGTGATGCAATTGGAATAATTGTTGTCTAAATTCCTTTGTATTGAAGTTTGAAGTTAAGCCATGAGCCATCAGAAAAGTTCAAGATTTGTAGTGCAAGTATTAAGAGATTGATTTTGCGGTTTGTCCGTGATACGATCCCACATCGGCTCCACAAAGAGATTGTGGAGTGGTACTTAAGTTGGGGCCAAACCTCCACTCATGAGCTAGCTTTTGTGGTGGAGTTAGGGTCTTGGCTTGAGTACCGTATCATTGGTGCTCTCGTTGAGAAGCCGGAGTGTGGTGGGAAAGGGCTACCTGGAAGAGGGCTACCCGGTGCGGTGCTTGATAAGGTTCAAAGGGAACCGAGAAGAGTCCGGTCATTGTTACTAGCACATCACGGGTTTCCAACATCAATTATATTTGATCGCGATCCTATCTTTACTAGCACATTTTGGCATTCATTGTTCGAGTTTAGTGGTACGACACTTCGACATAGTACCTCGTATCATCCGCAAACGGATGGTCAAACGGAGGTCGTCAATCGCGGAATTGAGCAGTATCTTCGAGAATTTGTAAGTGATAGACCGACATCGTGGGTCTCATTGCTAAGTTGGACGGAGTTTAGTTATAATAGCAGTTACAACCAAAGTATAAAAATGTGTCCATTCCAAGCCTTGTATGGTAGACTCCCCTCGGTTATTCCCCATTATGCTCCAAACTCCACCAATATCAGTGCCTTGGACGATCTGTTACAGGACCGTGGTTTACTCCTAGCACAACTCAAGAGGAACCTCGCTGCTGCTCAAAATAGAATGGTGCAAATGGCGAATCGAAAGCGTCGTGAGGTGGAATACCAAGTGGGCGATATGGTATGGGTGAAACTCCAACCTTTTTTCCAAGTTTCGGTTGCAAAACGTCCATTTCCTAAACTGAGTGCTCGTTACTTTGGACCGTTTGCAATTGTGGAGCGGATTGGGCCTGTCGCCTACCGTTTGCAACTGCCGAAATCTTCAAAAATTCATCCCGTCTTTCATGTTTCCCTCCTAAAACCTTGTCGGGGTCCTGCCATGGAATTGGCGAAACCAACTATTCCAGCTGACTTTCTTCAAGATATGTCCTCAGCGCTAATTCGAATTCTGGACACTCGCACTATTCTTCGTGGGGGAGAACTCGAACATCAAGCTCTAATTCATTGGGTTGATCTGCCATCTGATGAGGCTATATGGGTTCCTGCCGATGTACTTTCTGATCTGTTCCCTAGCATTCACCTTGAGGACAAGGTGACTTCTGGAGATGGGGGTATTGATACAACACTACCACTGCTGAATCCAAGTCAAAATAATGAGGGAGATGCCATGCATGCAGAACGTGGAACTGTTAATACTAGGCCGAGGAGGATGCGGAAGATGCCGAGTCGCTTTGCAGATTATGTGTTGAATAAGCCTAAAGACTAGTTAGTTATGATCCGTTTATTTAGCCTATATTATTATTTCTCTATTCTATTTAAAGCCTTGTAATAAACAGAACTACAGACATGAAATACACTTGATCTTGAGTTCTTATTTATTTTCTTGGGAGTTTGGTTCTTGCTCGAAAAGGACTACCGATACAATTGCGGGGCAATCGTATCAGTCCGCCTTGAGAAGGCTTTTGAAGTGTAGATCTTTCAAACATCATGCTGGAGTTATCTTGCATAGAAGGAGGGGACATAGAGTAGAAGATTCGGTAACATCATGTTTTAGTTAAGATTGGTTTCTGCAATCTACCATAAATTGTCATTGTGGGTTATATATATATATATATATTTGGTGAGGGAAGGGGCCGGGGAGCCCCATAAATTATCTAAGTCTTCTGAAAGCCACTGTTCTCGCATCAGGGGGTATTTGAGGACTGGCTCAGGGTGGAGGTGGTAGGATTCTCCGGGGGTATTTGGATCTTCTGGAACAGCCCTTTGGAGGTGCAGGTACTAAACACCCATCCACAGTTTGTAAATTTACAGGTAAAAGAAGGAAATGATCCACCTTGGGTGCTATCATTAGTCTCTGGCAGCCCAAACATATCGCTGCGCAAGAAATTGTTTACAGAGCTCACGTTCACAGACTTTAATCACCAATCTTGTTGGCTCGCTTGTGGTGACTTCAACTCAATTACAAGTATAGAGGAAGTAAGCAACTCATCATGCTTCAACTTATCAAGATGCTCGGACTTTAGGAACTGGATTTTTCATGAAGGGCTAGTAGATTTGGGCTATATAGGCTCCAAGTTCACTTGAATGAGAGGGATTAATTCGTCAATATTTAGAGGGGCAAGACTCGATCGAGCTTTATGCAACGTTGATTGGAAAATCAGGTTCTCGGAGGCAGTAGTAGAGCATCTCCCCATGTTAGACTCGGACCATTCACCTCTCCTGATCTCATGCAACCCTAAACCTGCGGCTACAAGGAAAAAGCCGTTCAGATTCAATATAGCATGGGCATCTCACGAAGACTTTATCAACTGCGTCAAAAGGACTTGGACGCTTGGGACACATCTAGAAGAAAATAAAACAGCAATGGCGGAAGCTCTATCAATTTGGAATAGAGTTACTTTTGGCAACGTCTTTCATAGGAAAAATCGTCTCCTAGGCAGAATTAAAGGAGTTCAACGAAGCTTAACAGTCCAGGCCATAAATGACCTGCTAAGATTATAAATGAAGCTAAGGGAGGAATTACAATTGACTCTGCAGCAAGAAGAACTCATATGGTATCAGTGGTCGAGGGAGGAGTGGATCACATCCGGTGACTGTAATACAAAATTTTATCATGTAGCTACCTCGGTGAAGAAGAACAACGTCAAGATCAGCTCCCTCTGGCTGCAAATGGCGAATGGATTTCAGATAATGAACGGTTAATCGACCATGTGCGCACTCATTTTCAGCAACTATTTTCATAAGCCCGCAGTACCAATCCACAGCTCCTACCACACGGAGCATTCCCCACACTAACAGACCAAGAGTGGTAGGAGGTGAATCACCCCTTTCAGCCGGAGGAGGTCAAAGGAGCCTTGTTTGACATGAACCCGTGTAAAGCTCCAGGTCCGGATGGCTTTAGTGCCGATTTTTACCAAAAATAATGGGAGGTAACAGGCAGCAGCATACTAAGTTTCGCATAAGAATTCTTCACACAAGGAAAGCTCCCTAAGGGCTGTAATGACACGATAATTACTCTCATCCCCAAGACATCAAAGCCCGAATATGTGAATCAACTATGACCAATAGGACTCTGTAACGTGACTTATAAGATACTGACCAAAACCATGACGTCACGTCTAAAGGATATATCAAGGAAATTGGTAGGCCCCCACCAATCGAGCTTTATACCGGGAAGACAGATCTCAGATAACATCATCATCTTCCAAGAGGTATTAAATTCTATGAGAACAAGGAAAGTTGCAGTAGGGTGGTTCATCATGAAAGTAGATTTGGAAAAAGCCTACGACAAATTAACTTGGAACTTTATTCAAGACACTTTACTAAATATAGGCTTCAATGAGATATGGAGGAGGAATATCATGGAATGCATTACAACTTCAAGACTAGCAGTTAGCTGGGATGGAAACGCGTCAGACTGGTTTCACCCAAAGAGAGGAATCCGACAGGGAAACCCTATTTCCCCCTTCTTTTTGTATTATGCTTAGAAAAATTAAGTCATATCATTAATGGTTATGTTAATAGTGGTAGATGGAAAGCAATCAAATTGAGCAGACATGGTCCTCATTTATCACATTTATTTTTTGCAGACGATATGATCTTATTTGGAGAAGCATCAACGGAACAAGCTGTGGAAATGGTACGCTATTTGAAGCTATTCTGTGACAACTCAGGACAAACTGTCAGCACACAAAAGTCATCCCTTTTCTTTTCCAAGAATACGCTGCCAGAGATGCGACAAAGGATCGTGGAAATTACAGGGATAACAGGGGTGGAAGATTTGGGAAAATACTTAGGAGTACCCTCAATCCATGGAAGACTCAAAAAAGACACATACGCTGGCCTTATCGACAAAATTCAGCTTAGATTGGTAGGCTGGAAGTCGAAGACGTTGTCACTAGCTGGAAAACTAACCCTAGCACAGTCTGTTTTGTCAGCTATTCCCTATTATACTATGTAGACGACGTTGCTTCCATCAGGAGTGATAAAGTCAATTGAACAACTGGTTCGCAATTTCGTATGGTGCAGTTCCTTTGAACACAGAAGGATCCACCTTGTTAAGTGGGATACGGTCACCAAGAGTAAAGATTGTGGAGGCCTGGGTCTTAGGAAGTTAGAAGCTATGAACGAAGCCTTTCTATCCAAGCTGGGGTGGCGATTACTACAGGATAAAGACTGCCTATGGATTCATATCCTAAAAGCAAAGTATTCAATTTCCCCGAAGGACTGCTCTTCCTGGCGCCCCAAATCTAATATGTCGAATGTCTAGAGAGGAATCCTCAGAACCGTACCAATTATTCTAAAAGGGAATACTACGTTGATTCAAAATGGTAGAAGCACCCTTTTCTGGTATGACAAATGGTTAGGCTCACAACCATTAGCCAACTTTGCTATTGATACGATTCCCCAGTCTGAATCGCACTACAAAGTGGTCGACTACTGGGACAAGAACTATGGTTGGGATTGGGACAGAATGTACCATATCCTCCCGAAACCACAACTGGATAAGTTGGCTGCTGTATTAATTGATGATGATCAGGACGTAGATGATACCCTGGGATTGGAGAGTGATGAGTCGGGCAGATTCTCAGTCAACTCGGCCTACAACAGCTGCGCAGAGCCGAATGACCCTAATCAGTACGTCGAAGCTGCAAAATGGAACGCCATCTGGAGGCTGAAGGTGCCGAGTCGGATCAATATTTTCGCTTGGTTGGTCCGTCACGAGAAAATAATGACAAACAGTATAAGGGTTAGAAGGGGTTTGGCCGTATGCGACAAGTGTGGGCTCTGCGAGGACGTAGTGGAGGATGCCGATCATGTCCTCCGTAGCTGCCCACTAGCAGAAGAGGTATGGAAGAAAGTTTTCCCATCTCATCATACAAGGTATAAGAGAACTTTCTTTAAGACATGGTTAGATGCTGGCATAGCAGGAAAAGGCAGTGGGAACAATCCACAGAATGATAACACCTTATTCGTTGTCACCCTTTGGTGGGTGTGGAAATGGAGAAATGAGCGAATCTTCAACAGCTCATCCCAACCTCTCGCATCTAAAGTACACTGGATCGATGCACAAGTCAAAGAAATCAGTTCTGCATTTTCGAAGACAAGAAAGGACCACAACATGGCTAAACAGAGCAACTGAAATAGGTACAATTGGGAAAAGCCAAGTGAGGGCATTGTTAAGATCAACTTTGATGGAGTAGTCAACCATGCCTCAAAGGAAGCATGCTGTGGTGGGGTTATCAGAGACCATTTGGGCTCTTGGGTGGGAGGTTTTATCTGCAACCTAAGGTCCTGTTCACCAGCCCAAGCAGAGGCTTGGGCCATACTGAGGAGCATCCAACTGGCTGCACACATGGGGTTCAAGAATGCCACCTTTGAAGGAGATTCTTGTGATGTTATCAATGGCATGAATGGCTCCCCAGTGCCCAACCAGGCGGTCTCTAACATCCTAAAACCATGTACAAAGGAGGCACGCTCCCTTTACTCTTGGAATGTAGGAGCGGTCCCCCGGGAAGTTAATAAAATTGCCGACTACCTGGCCATAATGTCCACAAGATTCCCCAAAGGAAATGCATGTCAAAGTTGATCCTCCAGAGGAACTGCAAAGCCTTTTAGAGGATGATCGCGCTGCCTTCCCATGTTGGCGGTTTAAGTATAGCAAGCAACAATTAGTTTGCATGTACCGTATGGGTTTCCCCCTTCCACTATAAATAAAAAAAATTGAGTGTCCCAACTCTCTTGTACTAATTTGTTCTATGTACATAATTCATAATCATACAGTACAGAATTTCATAATGCAAAATATAAAAAATCATAACACAAAACACAAACACATAAATCAAGATTCATAATGTAGAGTGAACACTAGTTCATGGTATAACGATTGGGACCCATGCGACTCTTTTACCTTTTTAATATAGCGTACGTAAACTGAGTGTCCCAACTCTTGTACAATAAAATGATGTTTTTTTTTTCTTCTATAACTTAATATAATATTATAAAATAATTTTTTTAACAATATAATGTACCTTTTAAAATAATCCTAGGAACTGTAGGAAGTACGCTATATAGTATTAAAAATTAACGATAATTAAAAATAATTTTCAAGTTACTTTTACGTAATAACTTTATATGATTGTATACTCCGATGGTGGGCATCAAGTTATAAATAAAAAAAATTAGTCTACCCATTCTCCTTAAAAAAATATTAGTTTACCCATTCTCCTTTAAAAAAATATTAGTCAAACTCGTGGACTCGTGGGAGTCGTGGCTGCCCAGTCAGCTCTCGTTGGTAAATTGTAACGTTTATCCTTTCTCCTCCCATTGTTATCTTCATTAACAGCTTGGACAAGCAAGCACTAAGGTCATCAATGGCTGCTTTCTGCTCAAACCCTAACCCTCACGCTGTGTTTCAGCGCCACAAATGCAAATGCCCTCTCGTTCGCACTAACATTGCTACATGCGGTAGTTTCCTGAACCGGGGATACTGCTCGCTCAGCAGCAGCAGCACAGCAACGAGTAATTCCTTCTCCTACGCCTCCGGCGTGGTACGCTGCGGCTTGGCTCCAAGGCGGCCGGATTACGTCCCGAACAGAATCTCCGATCCTAATTATGTGCGAGTTTTCGACACTACTCTCCGGGACGGCGAGCAGTCCCCCGGCGCCACAATGACCACCAAAGAGAAGCTCGACGTGGCGCGGCAGCTGGCGAAGCTCGGTGTGGATATCATTGAGGCGGGGTTCCCTGCTGCCTCGGAGGCCGATTTCGAGGCCGTCAGATTGATTGCGCAGGAGGTTGGGAATGGGGAGGGCGAACACGTTCCGGTCATATGTGGCCTTTCCAGGTGCAATCAGAGGGATATTGATAGGGCTTGGGAGGCGGTGAAGGATGCCAAGAAGCCTCGTGTGCATACATTCATCGCCACCAGTGAGATACACATGAAGTTCAAGCTCAACATGACCAGGGAGCAAGTGGTGGAGAAGGCCACCAGTATGGTCGCTTATGCCAGGAGCTTGGGCTGTTCCGATGTTGAATTTAGCCCTGAAGATGCCGGGAGGTGTTTTACCTTTTACTTTACATTGTTTTATTTTCTGCTTTCATTTCCATTTAATTTGAAGTTCTTAACTCAGTTTTGCATTTTCGTCAGAACTTGGGTTTGTTTATTGCTTATATTAGGATTTAGGGATCAGAAAATGAGAGAGCTTTAAAGAATATTCCTCTGTTTCTTTTTGTTCTCTTTTAATTTTTTTTTTTAATTTTTTTTATTGAGACACTTGAGTATTCCTTTGCTGTTATTAGTAGCTGTAATGAAGTAGGTTGCTAGGTAAAGAGAGACAGTTTGGCCCCTGTTTCATGATTACTTAGAATGATCCACAAATTGGTAGTGTCATTGCTGCATTTTGTCTGGGTTTTTGAGCACTTATACTGAGCATAAGAAATTAGAAATTAATCTTATTTGATGCAGAAATTCAATAAGAACTTTGCACTATTGTGAGTTGCCTTCCTGCATGTGGAGGTGGCAGCTATGAATTCATGAGAGATTTTGTTTGCTTTAAGGACTTTAAGCTGATGAAACTTCTTGTAATTTTCCTGGAGTATCTTCTTCTTCTTCTTCTTCTTCTTCATCGTCATATTATTATTAATTATCCACATAAAAAACTTGGTCATTGCTTTGTGCCGCAAGTATTTCTTAGCTAATGTCTAGAAGTTGCACACTTGTTTCAAAATAAAAAGCAATAATAAATGCAGATTACTTCCTCTCTATCAAGTGATGATACTGTTGATATTATATTATTATGTAAACTCAGAAACAAAGTTCACAGTGATGTGCTGCTTCTTCTACTTGGTACCCAGATAACTAACATCATTAGGAAGTCGGACCTTCATTTGCATTAAACATTATAACCCTCATCAAGAGTATTCAATCTGTTAGCTATTGTTTGTTTTAATGATTCAACTTTCTTCTTTTTATATTCCTTTCAGATCTGACAGGGAGTTCCTTTATCATATACTGGGAGAAGTTATCAAAGCTGGGGCAACAACCCTTAATATACCTGATACTGTTGGCTATACACTTCCCACCGAATTTGGACAACTGATCGCTGATATAAAAGTCAATACCCCAGGAATTGAAAACGTCATCATTTCAACACACTGTCAGAATGATCTTGGGCTTTCTACTGCTAACACATTAGCTGTATGGCTCATTTAATGTTACATAAAAAAGTTCATGAAGTTCAAAATTGTCTGACAATGAAGCTTATTTCCAGGGAGCATATGCTGGTGCAAGACAGGTAGAAGTCACAATAAATGGCATTGGTGAAAGAGCAGGAAATGCTTCATTGGAGGAGGTAGGTGAATAAAGCTGTTATACTACAATTCGTGCGTATATATATATATATATATATATATATATATATTTTTTTTTTTTTTTTTTCTCTTCTTGGTTGTAATGATATTGTTCAGGAAAGCACTAAGGAAGTGCTTGCAAAAGAGTTACAGATAGGTCAGATTTAGAATGAGCTAAATCTTGTATAATTTGTTTCCTTTTGTTTTGCAAGGTCCTCCTTGGTGCCTTGATGAATATATTCTCTCTACTCATCAAATATATATATATATATATATATATATATATATATATATAGACTAGAGAGAGAGAGAGAGAGAATTTCTTCAGAGTCATGTAAGATAATGTTGTATGCTTGGTGACGTTGTAAGGGAAGAGTTTATGTTAGAGAAAAGAACAAGGACGTAATTTTATTGACTGGAAACTAAAAAAATAAAGAAGAGAAACATGAAGTCACAAGACTTTCCCCAACAAGAGTTTTAGGCTCTTGCCCAGCTTATAAAGCTTAAAGACTAAGGATAAAGATTGGATGATTTACTCTCATCTAGAGGTTCTAATTTATAGTGCTAGGAAATAAATAATTATGGAAAAGGAGATATTGTTGATATGATTGTGCCTTTGATTTTATTCTTGCCAAATCCCTTGCGTTAAGCCTTTCCTTATTTATTCTGATTTGCCTGATTTTCATCATTCCTTTTTCTAAGTAAACTATCCATTCTTTTGGGTGTGTATCAGTTTAACTTTAACAAGCACAAAGTACATCATAACACCATGGAATTTTCGTATAATATAATATAACTGAACCCTTAATTGCTGACAAAAACATTAGTGACCAGGTTCCAGCATATATGCCTTTACTTTTATGTATTGACATCTGACGTTGAAGATGGTGAAACTCCTAAGTTGTATCTTGAATATGTTCTTATTCTTAATGATTATTCATAACAACTTCTGGATTTGCTTTTATTTTATAACTATTTATGTTGTATTCTGTGACATAGGTTGTAATGGCCTTGAAATGTCGTGGAGAGCAAGTACTTGGTGGCCTTTATACTGGGATCAATACACAACATATTATCATGGCTAGCAAAATGGTATTAGCATTTAATGTCTAGTAAAATTTAAGAACCTTCTCTGGTTTGGATTCATTTCGCGTTTGCTTTACACTCGATGATTATTTGATGTCCAGGTAGAAGAGTATACTGGTTTGCTTGTGCAGCCACACAAAGCCATTGTTGGGGCTAATGCTTTTGCTCATGAGAGTGGCATCCATCAGGTCCATCTTATTCTCTGATCTATAAAATGATGCAATGAAGTGCTAGACATTATGCATTGAGCCTTTTGCTTCCTTTTACCCTGTCTAAATGTTCAAGCTAATGCTATGTATATGTGTTTGTGTGTACCCAGTATAAAAACTAAAAGTTCTGAATTATCCTAAGAGGGGTGTGAATTAGTATATTGAAATTTGTGCCTGAATCACTAGGAGAATAAATTATTTGACCTGCACTTTATAAGCTTTTCAAATTAGAGATTTGTAGTATAATGAATCAAACACACAAGCAAATAAGATAAAGAGCAAAGGTAAGTGGACATCGTGATTTTATAGTTTGGCAATGCCTACATCTACCACTTAAGGACCCCTTCCTTAGGATTTAATAACCCACTATCTTCCAGCTTTCTTCAGAGTTGGTGGGTGCCACTGCCAGTGTGCCACAATCAACTTCACCAAGCACACTCTCGTTGGTGGTTTATACTGGCTTCCACTATAGCCAAATCACTTCAACGAACATGCCTTTGTAGCCTTTGTTGATGGGTATACCTGACTATCTCTGGTAGCCAATTTACTTTAACGAACACATCTTCATTGATGGGTATCTTTAGCTATTGACAATAGCACAAATCACAGTTATTTCCTTGAACACAAAGAACTTGATTACACTTGGTACAAATCATAGGATGGACAAGTGTAGAGTTGAGAGTACTATATATTGAGTATAGATTATCAACATGTAACGGTGTAAGCTCAAATAATTCAATATAGGAAATTAGAAAGCTAGGAGGATGAATACAAGCTTGAGGATAAAGTTGAATGAAGCTTTGAAAGATTGGTAAAATTTAAGTTCTAGCTTCTTTGTAATGACTAATAAATGACAAATTTAAGGCTCAAAACGCAGCAGATTGAAGAGTAAATATACAAGGTTCCTTACTAATGAATGCTGTAAGTCCTCCCTTTTATCTATGAGAAATGGGAGAGAGTTCAGGTTTTAGTTGTTTATGACCATACTAGAGGATTAAATGAGGTAGTTGAGTAACTGATAGTTTTCAGTCTGAGATGGCTTATCCGAAACCAGGGCACCTGTGTGAGAATGGCTTATTAATAAATCTTTCACACTCAATACAAACTTAACTACATTTCTTGTTCATATTAAAACCAAGATCATCAAAGCACCTTGGTGCTATAACAACATTTTGGTGACATTGTAGGATGTCAGAGAATTGTGTAAATGAGGAAGTGTCCAACTATCAAACTAGTGTATCTTTCCTTGACCACAGAATGCAAAAGAAAAATAGGGAATGGATGGACACAATAATACTACAAAAGAAAGTAGGGGTTAAGAATTGTATCATTAAATTTTTAAATGTTTATTGAGGCTCATATTGCGATGTGAGTCAATAGTGCATGATATGCCAATATACCAATTTCTATAATTTGATCATTTACAATAAATATGTTCCACATTAACCTTTTATGAGTACTATTCCTATGAAAAATAATTAAGCATGCATTTCAAATCTTTCCATCTTATCTGCATGCAGTAGCCTTTTCTAGATTCCCCCCGCAATGGTATACTATGCCTTATTTGACTTGAACAGCAAAATCCTTGGAGGCTGTTATGGAGGACTTTGATTCATTACCATAGTATATACATCCTTTTGTATTTTCAAAACCCAAATCATCTCCAAACTGGAATCTTCTGCCTTCCCAAATGAAGGAATTACTCCCCTTCTTTGAGGGAAGTTCAGATAAAGACAGAAAGAGAAAAACAATCTGATGATTAATAACAGGTAAGCTATCAGAGGAAATATTGGAAGAATGAAATATAACAAAAATTTCTCCCAGAAAAGATAGCTCCCAAGTTGGGTAAAAATGTTAAAAACTCATGTGAAGCAAAAGTACTTATTTAAGAACATTTCGGCCCTAAAACAAGAAGCAACAATCTAGAGGATGCTTAATGGGGAGCCCAAAAACACATTTTGTAGTAGTAGTAATAAGCTAGATGGTGCAATACTTAAAAATACTATACATAAATGATAAATGCGTAGAGTATATACAGAAGTAGAGGTAAAGATATGAATAAGACTGTATTCCTTAATCCTTAAGGTGGCCTTTTGTTCAAGTCATATAAGATAACAAAGGTAATGTGAGGCTGTGAGCAAAGTTATCTTATATAACCTTGTTTAGTTTAAGTTATGAGATAATATAGGCTATGTGAGAATACTGCAAGTTTGCTACATCAGATTTTGAGGTTATATCAAGGTAACATGATTACCTTCAACACCTTAGGTATTTTAAGATTACCTTGGTTATGTAGTATGGTTTTCCATCTTTGACCTTTAATAAACATGCATACACACACATATGATTATTTATTGGTGTGTATATTTATTTATTATGCAATGTAATCATTAACCAAAGAGGTTAATATTACAATTCCGCAAGTTACAAATTTAGGCAAGCATATACGGTAATCTTACATTCTCACAATCTCATATTATCTTTCAGAAGGTATTCTTTTAGGTAATCTCACATTCTATGAACTTAAATGCCCCCCAAGAGAAATCTTATGAATGTTTTACTGCTTCTACAATTTAGTCTAACAATTTAAACTGGATGAACCATGTAAAACTCTTCTTCCTCACTCCTTTTACAGCTCAAACTACTTTTCAATATTTCCTTAGCAATAAATGCTGGATCTCCTCCTCTTATTCTTGCTTTATTCTTTGCAGGATGGAATGTTAAAACACAAAGATACTTATGAGATAATGTCTCCTGAAGATATTGGGCTTCATCGGGCTAATCAATCTGGTATTGTCCTTGGAAAACTCAGGTATTCTCTGATTTCCGCATCAAATGTTTTTGGCCTAGGTGGTAGAAGACACATTATGTCGGGGTATTAGTGTGTTGATATTTATACTATTTAATGTATGGTTTTTCCTTTTGCGTTTGAAGAAGTTCTTTCTATCAGTAGCAAGAATGAGACTCCCCCCCCCCCCCCCCCCCCCCCCC
>NC_044929.1:5636428-5654837 GCF_003576645.1 Ipomoea triloba
CCCCCCCCCCCCCCCCTCTCAAATTACACTGTTTGGTACAATTTTTCTTTATATGATATGGTTACTCAGAAATCATGGACGTTGACTTACTTGCCTATAAGTCTATAACTATGAATGCTGTAATTATTTGCCTCCTTTATGTTTGCACAGTGGACGCCATGCTTTGAAAACCAAAATGCAGGAGGTAAATTGTCTCTCTTTGTTTACAAGTACATGTACAGACACATGTATAGATATATATAAATATACATATATACTAATATGCATGTGTGTCGACCCAAACATTTGTATGCATGTGTATACATTTATATATGTTAATGTCTTGTGAAATTCTATACTTTTAATACAAATTATATAATTCCTTGCTTGAAATTGCATATGATATCTCTTTTTTAATTGTTTTGCAGCTTGGCTATGACATTGATGGGAAGGAATTTGATGACTTATTTTGGCGTTTTAAATCTGTGGCTGAAAAGAAAAAGGTGAATTAGAACTAATGATAACTTTTGCTCCAATGAAAATGTTTTTCCTTTACTATCTGTACATCTCTGGCTTCTATTTGTTTGGGATTCTTCTTACTACATGAACATGTATTACATTGATTGAAGGTTAGAAAAAGAAAGTACTTATTAGTGATTCTCCCAGGTAAGTGATTGACTTTATTTTTATTTATTTTTATTAAGCTCAGTAGGGAGTCGGGGTTGCTCTTTAATATGGAGTTAGTCACTTAGTCTTAGCCAGTCTAGGTTGTTTTTCTTTTTCTGATTTTTTGCCTCTCTTTCTTTCACTTTTAGGGTGCGTTTACATTTTTCATTTGTCTAAAAAATGGAAATTTTGAGGAAAACAAAAAACATGATTATTTGCACAATGTTCTATTTTGGAAAATGGAAAATTAATCTCCATTTGTAAAACAGTTTTCCATTTTTCTTGCATAACAGAGGAATTTGGAAACACTTTTTTCTTGTTTTCCGAATACAAAACATAAATTCGCCTATAATCACCATTAAGGGTCCATTTGGAAATCTGGAAAATGACTTTCAGAAGTAATTTTTCGGATTTTTCTGTGTTTGGGTATTTAAGGAAAATAAAGTCAGAAAAAAATATTCATTCTAGTCAACTGAAAAAGGCCCCATTTGGCAGAAAATGTCTTCCTAGATTTTTAGTCGGAAGACATTTTTTGGATTCTTTATTTTTCCGTATTTATCTTCGCTCTCATCTCTTTTCTAGTTTTCAAAATATTATTACCACCACAACAACAACCACCACCTTCACCATTTATTATTATTATTATTATTATTATATAACAAATAATGAAAATGAACCAAACAAAAAAAATGCAATTTCTTAACTTTTAGCCAAATTCTGAACTAAAGTCAAACATTAGAAAAATAAATTATTTTTTGGAAAATGAGTTATTTTTTGAAAAATATTTTTCAGGTTTCCAAACGGACTCTAAGATTACCTACAAACTTCTAGTTTACCTATCTATTTACCAATCTACCCCTACAATCTACATACCTATCTATCTACTCTTACCACTAGTACCGCCTACCTACCTCACTCTCATCCTTATCTACTTGCCTATCTATCAACCGTTATGACTACATTCATTACCATCTTCTCTTATTTTACCACAATCATCTATCATCTCTATTCCCATCTATTTATCCCAACATAACCTACCTACTTGTATTTAGGGTTAGGCATTTTTCATATTATCCAAATTGAAACTTAAAATTTGGGTGAATGTAATAGGTTATTGGTTCAGATATTTTTAATTAAGTTATATCTTGATATAAATTGTCTAAATATCGGATGTTAAAATTTCACATATACTAGAATTGAAAGTAGAAATTATATATATGTTTTAACATATCTGAAAATATTTTCAATATTGGGTAAAAAACAACTACTCAAAATTTTGAATTTGTGATTTATTTTTATAACTTAATAGTCCAAAAATTGAATTTGGAAAATGAATGTGGACAATTTGTTCAAGGGGGTCTGTCTCCTTGGTCCGCAAGGCTGAGGGTATGTCCTCCTTGCTGTGTTGTAGAACCTCATTTTTCGTTATTAATAAAGTTCTAATTATAAAAAAAAAAAAAAAGAATGTGGACAATGGGTGATGGTAAATATGTTTCCTAAACTGGAAAACAAAAAACAATGAATGGAAAACTAAAGAACAGAAAATTGGATAACTAAGGTAAACACACAAATTTTCTTTATTTGTGTGTTTATTCCAAAATTTTAATTAAGGTTTTGGCAAATATTTAGTCAGTAAATAGCTGAGGCAGTTTATAGTGGCAATTATTTGATGTTTATTTGACCTTGATTCTGTATAGCTGTTTCTATCCATCTGCTAGATTTTTTTTTTTCTTCTTTTTTCTTTTTTCAGAAAATTACAGATGATGACCTAATTGCGCTCATATCAGATGAAGTTTTCCAGCCACAGCTTGTTTGGAAACTTGGAGATTTACAGGTTCATATGGTCTACCTTTATGTTACAGCTTTCATAATTGAGTAAGGATGTTCAGTCAATTAAAAGCATGTAATCCCCAATGTACAGGTGACATGTGGCTCACTTGGCCTTTCTACTGCAACTGTTAAGCTCATTGATGCCGATGATGAAGAACATGTTGCTTGTTGTGTTGGAACAGGGCCCGTTGATGCAGCTTATAAGGCAGTTGATCTCATCGTAAAGGTTTGAACTGGATTCCTGGTATTTTCATTATACAATGATCTCTAGGACCTAGAATTGTTTAGTTTTGTCTGCTTCTTTGCTCTGAAGCGTAGTGATAAATGTTTCTAACCATTCTAACCGCAAACTACTGATGATCTAATATCCACAAGGACCACAGTGCAATATTCTATGGTCCAATTTTCTTATGGAGCAGCAGATAAAAGAGATGGATATTACATTGTATTTTAATCACTTTGACTCAAACAAGGCTGAACCCAGTATGGTTAATTAGGCCACATGGATTTTGTGGCCCAATTAGGATAAACAGCTTGAAATATTTGACTTTTCAATAAGCTCAGTATAGCTATAAGATTTTGCCTTTTTTAATTGGCATTTGAAAAGCTGTTTCTCATTTTCTGATAAGCTTATGGACTAGCTACTTTAGCTTTTCTTCTCATTCTCCTCTCTTTGATAATTTTTCTACTCTTCATGATGGCTTTAGATTTCATCTTTTATCTGATAAGGGGGAAATTCCTTACCTTGCCACTTAATTTTTCTTAACAAAATTTTATTTTCTTCTAAAAGAACAGTCATATGCTCTTTTTCATAGGCATATCCAAATGCAGTAAAGAACCAAAAAAGTGTTTATTACAGTGAATAAGCTCATTAAAACTGGGCTCATTTCTCCTTTCAATTCAATCAGACACTAAATCCATCACGAATCCTTGAGCTAACATGTCTTTCTTAATTGCTACAATCCTAGTGAGTTGGGTTACTACTCTCTTCTCTATCTGCCTGTACTGCAGCTTGTCACTTTCTAACTGATAACTATAAATGTTACAACAGTAGGGTTAAAATATCCCCTTGAATCACGAAAGTTACTGTCCAGGTGCACTGCCATGATACCATCTACAAGTTATGTTTCATTGAGTTGGCACCATGTAGTATTTCTTTTTATTAATGCTATCTCCTTATTGACACCTAAACTATAACACATTGAACAACAGTCCATCTCATCTTCATACAGTTACTATCACAAGACTAAAGTAGCTCAAAAGGTGGAAATATAAGAGAAGCAGGAGATATATTGGATAGCTCTCTATTTGTTTGATGTGGTTAATTTGGAATGAAAGCAATATAGTCAGAACTTTGAAGGACAAATGGAAAAGTTAAATAGTTTTACAGATCTTTTTTTTTTTTTTGTGTGCCCTTTTATTTTGGATTCATGGAAAGCCTACTGATAGTGATATACTTTAGCTGATTTCTTAGATTGGCCTAAACCTGTCTAGGCATGATGTATCCCCTGTTTTGTTCTGGAAGGTTATTGCTTGGTGTCTCTATAAATATATACCTATGAACTGATGTGCGTGTGCTGTATAAAATATAAATCAAATAAAAAAAGATTACCTATATGGCTATATATGGAATCTTAAACCTTTCTCTTATTTTAAATTATTTGCTCTCAATATGTAGGTACCTGTGACGCTCCTCGAGTATTCCTTGACTGCAGTTACAGAAGGTATTGATGCCATAGCCAGCACCAGAGTTTTGATTCGTGGGGATAACAGCCACACATCAACCCATGCTTTAACTGGAGACGTTGTAAATCGTACATTTAGGTACACAAGTTTTATCTCCTCACTTTCATATTTTCCCTCAAGGCATAAAAGTAAACATAAATCTCTCTAGTTCCATCTTAAAACATTCATTGGTTGCATTTCTTTTTAACTTTTTAAGTAATTAAAAACAAGAACTGAATTTTGTAAATATTTTGCTGTGTTCTTTCTGTTGCTAGTGGGACTGGTGCAGCTATGGATATTGTAATCTCCAGCGTTCGAGCCTATGTTGGTGCCTTGAACAAGATGTTAAGTTTCACAAACCTAGTTTCAAGATATAATAAAACCGAAGATAATGTAGTTGCCAAGTGAGTTTATCGCGGAGAAAAGAAATAGTTACAATGTGGTTGCAGCTTTATCAATTGCAGAACAAGCATGGAACATAGAGACAGTATTCAGATCTAGTTGGGAGATTCTGTAAATTCTCTTGCTTGTATTTTATTTGAAAAGGTTTGTGTGGTTAAAGGTTGGTGTCAAGTAACTTACAGAATAATTAATTACCTAATAATTTGTTGCATCAGAAAATGATAGTTTATTCGTGCATATTTGGTTATTGCATGAGTGGAAAGTTTATGGTGAGAGGTTAAATTGTGAAAAGTTCGTTTGAGCTTCTTTTTATAACATTTTCAAAATTTTTGAGCTCCCTAGTGGTTGGATTTTGGATCCCAAAGAAGTTATTGATTAATCTGGTGCGGAAAATATCTGTAGGCATCCATTCTTCATTTTAATAATAATAATAATAAAATAGAAGAAGACGACAACAACTTGCTCAATCGAGAACTTCGCCATTTTCATCATTTCTGTCTCTCTCTACACTTGGCCTCCGACTCAATTCTTTCATACTTTTCTCTACAAATCTTCCTAGTCGATGAGCTTAATCCTCCGATTCTGTGTGTTAAATCCATATATAGCTCCTTTCGAAAATCCTTGATTTTGGATTCGATCTAGTTATTCGACTATCATGCAGACTTGGTTAGATTACAAAATGTTCCAACTATTTTTGTTTTGCAGGGTCGGAGTCCGGCGTAAATAATTTTCCGGTGAGATCGGAGTATGACAACAATTTGATAGCTTTTGAAATCAAGAGTGTAAGGTTTAGTACATGTTTAAACACAAAACACACAAACGAGTAATAAATCCACTCACGTATAGACACTTAGGTCACAAAAATAGATAAAATACGTACGGAGTAAAAAGGTAAAACTCTATGAAATTAAATAACTAATATTTCTTTAAGAAATTTGAGAATTTGAAAACTAAATGTACATTATATGTATTTTTCATTTATTTTATAGTAGCTCCAGAATATAATTTAAATATTACATTGAAGTAATGAATTTATGTACTTATATATTTATTTAAAAATAAAAAAATATCAATATGAATGTCATTTAAAAGATCTTAATTAGAACTTTTTAATGATATTTTTTATACATTAGTTCTATTTGTAAAAAAAAAAAAAGAAAAATAAACTCAAAGTTGGGAAAAGTATAAGAAGAAAAGTAATTTTATATTTTTATATTTAGAAGGTAGATTTGGAGGGGATTGAATTAGTCAAATCCCTAACTTTATTACTATAAGAGATATAATAAGGATTTGAGTCATTATTCCTAATGGAATAGGATTAAAGCTTAGTATTCCAATGCAATTTAGGATTCATATTCCTTCAAAGACTCTAAGTTAAAAATAAGTATAAATAGACGTCTCATATAGAGGAGAAAAGACAATTCCCATTATTTAGAAGCAATTCATACACTCTCTCTATATATTTAACCAACAATATTCATTAATCTCAAACGCCCTACCCTAAGGATATGGATGCAGAGAATTACCGCAGAGATGAGGAGGACCACTATGAAAATTATAGGGTTTCTGGAAGAGAAGAACGTAGGAGGGAGAAGGAAAGAGATAGGAGGGCTAATAACGCAGGGGAAGATAATCATAAGAATGAGGATTCTAAAGTGTCAAAGCAAGAAGGGAATATGATTACACAGACTGGAAGGAGTGGAGGAGTTTATATTCCCCCTTTCAAGTTGGCAAGGATGATGAAGGAGATACAAGACAAAAGTTCAGTTGAATACCAAAGAATGACTTGGGATGCTCTTAGGAAGAGTATAAATGGGTTGGTGAACAAAGTGAATGTAACTAATATAAAGAACATAATTCCGGAATTGTTTGCTGAGAACCTGATTCGTGGAAGAGGTCTGTTTTGCCGGTCCTGTATGAAGTCCCAAATGACTTCTCCTGGTTTTACAGATGTATTTGCAGCATTAGTTGCCGTTGTGAACACTAGGTTTCCAGGGGTAGGTAATCTTCTCTTGAGGAGAATTATATTACAACTCCAAAGAGCATACAAACGAAACGATAAGCTCCAGTTATTGGCAGCAGTTAAATTTATTGCTCACCTCGTGAACCAGGAAGTAATCCATGAGCTAATTGCTCTGGAATTACTTGCTGTTTTACTGGAAAATCCATCAGATGACAGTGTTGAAGTTGCTGTTGGTTTTGTTACTGAGTGTGGATCCATGCTGCAAGACCTCACCCCCCGTGGGTTGCATGGTATCTTTGAGCGCTTTCGTGGGATACTCCACGAAGGACAGATAGATAAAAGGGTTCAGTTCTTAATCGAAGGCCTCTTTGCATTGCGTAAAGCAAAGTTTCAGGGGTACCCTGCGGTACGTCTAGAGCTTAATCTAGTAGAGCAAGTAGATCAGTTGACCCATGAAATATCTTTCCAAGATACTATAGATCCTGAAATTGCTCTAGATATTTTTAAGCCAGATTCTAATTTCTTAGAGAATGAAAAAAAGTATGAAGAATTGAAAACCGCAATCCTAGGTGAGGAATCTGAGGAAGAAGGGAATTCTCATGCTGAGTCTGGGGATGATGATGATGATGAAGAAGAAGAAGAAGAAGAGGATGAAGAGCAAATGAAATTAAAAGACGAGACTGAAACAAACTTAGTCAACCTTAGGAGAACTATCTATCTAACAATTATGTCCACTGTTGGCTTTGATGAAGCAGGTCATAAGCTGTTGAAAATTAAACTTGAGGCTGGTCAAGAGATGGAGTTATGCATAATGCTTTTAGAGTGCTGCAGTCAGGAGAGAACATACCTCCGCAACTATGGTCTTTGGGGGCAGCGTTTTTGCATGATCAACAAAGTTTACCAGGAGAACTTTGAGAAGTGTTTTGTGCAACAATACTCGATGATTCACCGTCTGGAAACTAATAAACTGCGAAATGTTGCCTTGTTTTTTGCACATCTGCTTGCAACTGATGCATTGCATTGGCATGTTCTGGCTTACATACGGCTTACAGAAGAAGACACTACCTCTTCTTCTCGCATATTTATCAAGATTCTCTTTCAGGAATTGTCCGAACACTTTGGGATTCGCTTGTTGAATGACCGTCTTAATGACCCAACAATGCAGGAATCGTTTGACTCAATATTTCCAAAGGATAATCCAAAAAATACTCGGTTTGCAATCAATTTCTTCACACAAATCGGTCTGGGTGGGATTACAGAAAATCTCAGGGCATATTTGAAGAATGTGCAGCGCCTAATAATGCAACAAAAGAAATCTGTTTCAGAATCGAGTTCTGGCTCCTCCTGCGATGAGTCCGAATCTGAATCATCTAGCTCTAGCTCTGAGGAAGATACACGAAGGAAACGGATGAGACATTAGGTTAACTTAGTTGAGAGTTGAGGGAGATGTGTCAACTGCAAAATACAACTTTATTGATTTTGAAATACATGTTGATGCAGCGCACAATCATGTTACTATTATTAGAGACGACGTATTCAATATTAAGGATGTTAGAATTTTCAAACACTCTATCTTCACTTCACTTCAGTATTGAAGGGTATCTCAAGATAGGGTAGCTTGTTAATCTGTTGTGAACAAGACTTGTGTTGTGGAAAAGAATCATTCATAGTGTTGTTCTACATTGCTGCTGTTGTGAAACTCTGAGTTTTGCCCAATTCATTTGAATTTTATGTTTCTGTATTCTGAAATTTTTATTTCAATTATTAAGTTGTTTAAGTACTCTTTTTTCACTATCTATCAATTCGTCCATGTTGATTGTCTAACTAAAAAGGGCATGGAACCATAAAAGTGAAAATTCTAACTGAGGAAAGAGTAGGCAGAGGGGTCTTTTTTTTTTNTTTTTTTTTTTTTTTTTTTTTTTTTTTTTTTTGGGCAGATCCTTCACATTGAAATATCAAATAGCAATGTCAACTTTATTGAAAGGTTCTCAAAAAGTTTTAAATTTATTAATCCTGTTAGTAATTTGTAGTAATGTGCTTACGTAATTTTTCTTCAATCTTACGAATTAGAATTAATTAAAGACAATTTTGATCTTGATTTATGTACTCATAATGTCTACAGACTGACTCGGACAAAGTGGACATCTGACTTTGTCTGAGATAGGATGATTGACAATCCATATGTATTCCATAGTTCAATCCACTTCAATGTTGCATAATGTTTGTTAATACTCTTCATATTTGGCTTCTTATTGTTGAAATCCTCCCGATCAACAATCCTTCTTTGGTGGTGGGAAGCTTGGGAGATGGTGCACCACTTCAAATTCTGTCCCAATCAACAATCCTTCTCTGCAGGTTAGTCATGGAACCTTCTCCAAATCAAGAAGGCGACCAAAATCTGGTCGCTTTCTTTAGTGAAGGCCACCAATCCAGTCAATTTGGTAGCCTTTTGGTGAATGACGGCCGAATTAAGATGCAAAGTATTGTGTCCATATTGGTTTTTTAGTATAAGAGTATGAAGTTTTAAGCCCGACCTCTCTTAAGGGATGAGAGTGCACCGTCACTCACGCTAACCAAATTGATTATTTTAAAGGTTGTATAATTGAAAGAAGTCTATTAGTCTATGTGCTATGCCCAATGCCCAAGATTGAACCTAAATATAAGTTTGTGACTCTACTGGTCTGATGCATACTTAAAAAAAAAGGTTAATTGCTATGTGACATGAGGATGATGCTCAAATTCAAGAATTAAGTATAACCTAATGGTGCGACACTACTTGTAATCATGCAAAGATAGCTAGATAGAGGTAGGAACACTCATCATTTGTGGAATAATTGGCAATGAGATTAGACTTGATGGTGAAGATGTCATGTTATGATGCGACACTATTTTTTTTTTGTAAATTCTCTAACTGGATATATTTATTTTTTACATTTTATGTTAAATTGTTTCAAGTAATCAATTTTTTTTTGTATATTTTATTGTTGTGTTAGGTGTTTTTTTATTAATTATTATTTGATAGCAAAAATGATAGAAAATGGCACCACTAGGAGGGAAAACAAAGTGAAGAAGAAATGTTAAAATATTTGATTTTACATTTTTATCCTCAATTTTAACACCTATTTAACATGAATTTAACAGAAGGATCAAAATTGGTACAAAATCAATAGTTAAGAGACCAACTTTGGTAAAATTAAAAGTCGGAAATAAAAATTGGTAAAAGTCAATAGTCAAAGGACTATTTTTGGAATTAACTCTTAAAATAATTGCACAACTTTTAGTTTTTAAAGAGTTAACTATATTTATTAGGTTAACGAGTCTAATTATATTATTGAAATAAGTAAAAAAAAAAATTATTTGGCCATTATTTCTAAATTCCAAACTATTACGTTGTCTACAAAATGGCTCGAGTAGAAAACTTTGAACACTTTTTTTTAAAGAGCAACAAAATATTCATATGAGGCGCCAAAGACCTTGTGGTCTAGTGGTATTCGGTGTTTTGATTTACACTCCCACATGGATGATGGGAGTGGGTTCCTGTGTTAGCGATAAGGGAATTGCAATACCGTAAAGACAAAAACCAGTTGGAGGGGTTCGCCCTTGTAATTAGTGAAAATTGTGGGGAATGTATAGGTTTATTTTTTACCCCGAGGCCATTTTAAAATGGACTATATTACTATATTAGTAGTAGTGTGAGTATTAAGGATTAAAAATAAAAAATCATTTTCCCAATATTCGTTTTCCAATTTTGTACTTAGCTGCCGCCCCCCACCCACCGACCTCTGGGGCATCTCAGGTACTGCTTCGGCCTTCAGAGTTAACAATCTCCCTCTCACGCTTGTTTCGCTGCCCTGGCAGAAGGGCGGTTGGGAATTCACTCCAGCACTTCTTTGAGGCATATCATCAAACACCTGGTGTTGTATATAGAAGACTACTAGCTAGCCACCATGGATGGTTCGTCATTCCCAGCCTCTTGTTTATTTCTTCATGAAAACTTGCTTTGCATAATCTACCATAATAATTTCCGCACTGAAGGAATTTTTCAATGCAAAAGAGTAATCATAGTTGGTATCCATTACATTTACTGAAGTAGTGCCTGTATAAAGCTTTAATTTTTTCTAACTTTTTAATTTCTTCATGGCCCATACTGAATGTGCATTACCTAGAAACTCTCTGTTTGAGAAAAGGGAGAAGAGATCCTTTATCATCAAATTCAATTATATGTTTTGGCTGAGTAGTATATTATGTAGTGAATGTGTAGCATTGTGGATTATGATGGTTTGACATATCCTATTTGTTATGCCTTGTGATCATATAGTTGATGCTGAGCCAACTATGGAGGAAACCATTTTGGTGGGTGATGACCTAATGATGGGCCCTCCATCGCCAATCATTCCTCCAGAGATAGCATCTCATGTCCTTGAAGGTGTTGAAATGTGTGATGGAATCTTAAGGAATCTTTTCCTATGTAAGCAACTCCTAGTCTGAAGCTTAATTCAACAGCTTATTTCACATCTAATTTGGCTCATTAACGCGTCTGTGTTATAGGCTTACAAATCAATGAAATCGAACCATTCTGTCAAGACGAGATTATCTTGTATCAACAATGTGCAGAGAAAAGGGTGAGGAAGATAATGCATGTATTTATTTTAGTTTGTTCATTTGTTTGATTGATATTAAATTCTTACATTTTTTAATGATGATCATTAGATCTTGAATAACTAATGTGCTTTTCAATGGTTTGATGTGAACTTTCTGTGATGTAGGATAAGGAGCTCAGACGACGGATTCAAGATAGTGAGCATAAATTAGGGTTGTCAATGCCTTTAGATCTTGCAAAAGAACGAGCTGCCCAGCTAGAATCAGAAGTCACATCACTGGATAGGTACGGAATGGGTTATGAATCTTATTATTTATCATGTTGTGTATACTACCTCTAGTTCTTATGCTATAATATTGAACTTTAATCAAGTAAAAAACGAAGAAAATAGAAAAAAGAAGAGACATGTATGTCACTTGAGGAACTTATTTTGTGCACAGAATTATAATATGACCATAAATTGACAATTAATAGAGCATTCAGTACATGTACATTACTGAAATTGGTTTTGACAGAAATTTTCCTGATGTTATAAATGAATGGAAAATTTATTTTCTTTGTATTTACACCAAAACTTCCTTACCTGTAGTGTTCTGTTTTTTCTTTAACATATTGGAAACAAGATTAGTAGTAATTTCTTCAGGGAAAAATGACTAATATACTTTTGAATGGTTTAAATCTAGGCAAGTTTCTGTTCTCTTGGTCTTTTAAAGTATTACGGAGTATATTTTACTATTTTAGATCATGCTTCTTGGTGGTATTAAGAGATTTGACCTGAAAGATATGCATACATTGCTCAATATGCTCATCTTATCCTCCTTTTTTTTTGGAAGGTCCCAATCCCCGAGGATGAAAAATATACTTGGGGGAGAGAACTTGATATACATTATGGAAAAAAGTCCTTATATGAATATAAACTGCTAGGGTTCTTGATGCACAGAATGGAATTCTATATATTTATGCTTGTAGTGGTTGTGTCATAGAATTGTGTACCTTCTGCTGGAGTCTTGTTATTTGATACTGAGTCATCATTATTATCTTGCCCATACAAATAAATCTTTCGTTTTCCTATTGTAGACGTTTAATATTGGCAAGTGGAGTTGAAGGCATGGAAGGATTTCGACAGAGGTGGAGTCTCCACGGTCGCCTTATGGATACCAAGTACACTAACTGATTGTGACATCAACATTGTATATGCATTGATGGATTGATTACCACGTTCACTTACCCTAATAGATTGTGGTCTATGCTTTCTCTATATTCTGTTTACTGTGTTTATTTAGATTTGTCCTTTTACAGGAAAAGGCTAGAGTCTCTGAAGCAGGGAATGGAGAGTAGAAAGGAGGATGAGCCAACCAGAAATTCCCCCACCAGAAAGAAATGGTTCTTCTGGTGAAAGTGGATTTTTTTCTCAGCTGTATGAACTATTGCCACCGCCTTCAACAACGTCGATCAATGATTGGCTCTAATGCCCATGGATAAACACAGATTTACTTGTTGAAAATGGTAATCTCCAATTTGGTGCCTTGTTTGGAAAAATTGATGTCTTGTCATTATAAAGGATTGAATTATGAGATTTTTTATATTTGAGCTTACATTATGCATCAATACATACAATACAATTGCATTAAGTTTACTTTTTACGAACGGGGCACAGTATTTGGCTGCAAAACTAATATTTCTCTGCATATGTTGTGTCATCTGTACAAATTGGCAATACAGATAATCCAAATGCTATCAAACTGCTTGTGAGTTCTCTCTCAGCTCTGACTTCCATTGCAACTGATTATTGTGCAGTCAAAATATGGTCCTTTTGGACCTGCAGTTGACCGGTTCAATGTCAACTCAAACCGAGAAGGCCAATATAGGTTACTTCCATTGTGAGTCGAATTTGAAATTTTGTGGTTACCAAGTTAATAACCCGATCAACTTGGCGAGGTTGTCCCAAAGAATATGGTCATTTTGCTCCCTATGAAAGGGGATGAGGAATTAAGCATATCTCATAAAGCCCATATGCTTACGTGTAAGAATATGGCTCCCTTGTATAGTTGTATGCATTAACATGTTTGGTTCACGGGATAAATTTCTACACTTATAATAAGAGCCAATAATATTAGACCCCTATCTGGAACTAAAAAATGTTAGTGTAATAGTCTGTTATAACATATTGTACTTTGTGTTCTTCTTATTGTGCAACCTCCAATTAAATTCCTAATATATCCTAATCATTTATAATTTTACCAAATTCTTTCCGTTAAATATAACGGAAGTTTAACATTAAATTCTTTAGAAATTGGTGTGATAACTAATTAAGGGAATAAATAGGAATACTATTCCATGGGGAATGGAATAGACCTGGAATAGAATAAGATTTGTATTTCATTGTTTAGTTTATTGAAGTAATAGACTTTAGGAATGTTATTTCAGTGTTTGGAACCCAAACACGCGGAAATTATGAGAGAAATGTACAATAAAATATATTTTATTTTCTTTGAATACTACTAACTCTATTAGAATGCAGTATACTAACTTCACTGAGACTCGAACCACCACCTCCCGTATAAAAGGAAGGGTTTGATGCCACTGGACCACAAGGTTCTTGGCCTGTTATCTTTTCTTTAATTTTTCATTTCTCTGGATTTTTTTTTTTAAAATCCTGATTAGTAAATGCACTTTCGGATTTTGAGAAAATCACTTTATCCCTATTTTACACAAGTTATCCATAAATTAATAACTTATATCAGTAAAGAAACACATAGACTAGTAAAAGCATTATGAAAGAAACACATAAACTAGAACTCCGTAATAGACTGATAGGTGTGTTGTGAGGTGTAATTAAGTCATTTAAGTGGAACCGTGGAAGGATTAGAACTATTTTTTATTTCTTGACTATAACAAAATTTATGCGTTCACCACCACTGTTGAGCATAATCTCTTTGCTCAACTTGAATTTGAATTTAGGGTGTGTTTAGTAACCTGTAAAATGACTTCCGGAAAATGTTTTTTGAGTTTTCGGTGTTTGGCAACGTCCGGAAAATGTGGTCAACAGAATATGTTTTCCGTTGACCAAGGAAAAGCAGTTCATTTTTTCCGGAAAATGACCGTTTCAAATGTTCTCGACCAAAACCAAGCCATATCACTCATGACCATGGACTAAGGAGGTGGGAAAATCGCCGGAAACTTTTGCTATGTTTTTTTTTTTTTTTTTTTTTTTACTTTTTTCTTTTATAAATTTTATTTTTAATAAATAATAATATTTTAATATTATTATAATTTTTTATATTTTAAATAAAACAGTTACAATGTTTAATTATACAATTTTATCCATTTTCCAGAAAATGAACCAAACACACAAAGACAGTTTTCCATAATATATCCAAACACTGGAAATGAAACTGTTTTTCAGAAAATGACTCATTTTCTAGAAGTCATTTTCCTGCTTTCCAAACGGACCCTTAGGCACTCTTGAGTATAATCTCTAAGCCTTTTGAACTGAATCTCAACTTGAATTTAAATTTAAGCACTCTTGAGTATAATCTCTAAGCCTTTTGAACTGAATCTCAACCTGAATTTAAATTTAAACACACTTGAGCATAATCTCTAAGTCTCTTGAACTGAATCTCATACTCTAGATCCAACTTTCTCATAATTCTTATTATTGCCCTTCTATACATACAGATTGTGACATTGAAGTTCAACTTAGGTTTAATGTCCCTACTTAACTTTGAATAACCAATAATAAGATTTTGTCTCACATTTTCTTCATTCTTCCATTTTAACCACTTTTGACTAACTATCCTTAAGGTGAATTGAGAGTTGCATTTATGTTTCAACATAATTGATTTCACTTGAAAACACCTAGTTCTTTGTTCCCATCATGCAACTAACATGAAATGCACATCCCTTTCCAAGACATTTTACCCTAACATACTTTAATCTATTTTTTGTCCAGAATAAATTCCCTTTTGTGTGTACAAAATAACTTATCATAGCAAGCTTGAATTGCACATTATCATCAAAATACATACCTAATTCAACAAAGAGTAGACAAATTTAAACCAAACACTTCAGACTCATCCACCCCGTGTTCAACATAAATTTTGTACTTTTTATTTTGACGAGCAAGCTGGGCTAAGGGTAAACTACTATAATCATTATCTAATAGTTTTAAAGATTGGAAGAGTTCAAAGGTTTACTTCTAAGTAAGTGAGACTATTTTCACATATCTTCGATCTGATATATACTTAATTAATAGGGATAAAATATTAAGTTCGGGTCAACACGCACTACCTCAGTCTCACCATTCAAATATTGGAACATAGAGTTTTGCACGAAATTACCACAATGATAAATTATTAAATCCACAAATTCGTCCATCCTAACAAAAAAAAAACATATTCAATACACATTTTAAACATAAAAGCAAAGACCACACTTTATCACTTTATACACAATAAATTGACAAAAACAAGCCTAGCAGAAGTGCAGAACCACACTTTATTCACACATATTCAACAAAAAGCAACGTAGCAAGACCTCGCTACATCAAAATCTAAACATATAATATTCCTATCAAAGCCACAGTACATCAACATCATAAACATATATTATTTGCAGCAGTACCACACTATATCAACATTATAAATCCAATCACGTCTTCTGATTTCCAAACACACCCTAACTTAAATGCAAAGTAAAGTGAAGAGGTGAAGGACTAGCATATGATTACGATTCTTTGAGCCCTTTCTTATATTATATTGCTCTCTGTTTATCGTTTCAAGTCTCAACGCATCATCTGGTGGAAGTTGAACAGGAAGGAGAGAGAGATGAGTTACAAGAAGAACACAGAAAGCGCCGATGAGGTTGAAGAGCTGCTGCGAGCCGCCGAAGACGAAACCCTTCTGCGCCTCAGCATCAACTCCCACACTGCCCGCGGTTCCTCCGCCCAATTCATCGACGCAGACCTCGATCGCCGCTTCCAAGCCCTAAAATCCCGACCAAAAACCTCTGCTGTTCCTAATAAGCCCCAGAAAAAGCCTGCTCCGACTGCATCATCCCGGCCTGACGATGTACAGGGCCCCAAAAAGGTCGCCGATGGTGATTTAGATGGTGCGGATGATCTGTTTGCTAGATTCACTGCGCTCAAGAGCTCCCTCCCCTCTTATTCGTCTTCGTCGGGGAGTGTTAACGATCCGGGAAGGGCGAAATTGGAGAGTGGTGAAGAAGAGGATGAGGATGATGAAGTTGAGAAGTTGATGAAGTGGGCGATTGATGCTGCCAGGCTTGATCCTTCTCCTCCTTCCGATACTGATGATGATGATGTTCACGACGATAGTGATGAGGAGGAGGACGAGGACAGTGATGGGGCTAAAAGAAAGACAAAACGTAAATGATCATAAACTGTATGTCTATCTGTTTACATTACACTATACTTCTAGGTTACTTCAAATTTAGTACATATACTGCCTTCTTTGTGCATTTTCTTTCTCTCTATATATACATCATGAAGTAGTAGATTAAGTTTTGTATTTTTACCGTGCTTGTTATGTGGTGGAAGGGAATGGGCATTCATTTTCACTTGTTTGGGAAGCAGCAATCATGTATCTGTGTTGTGCTATTTGGGCATATCAGATAAGAAATGTAGTTATACACAACTTTAGAAACTTCCAAGAGCACAAATCAAAATGAAAAAAAGAAAAAAGAAAGGACCTTTTAGCTGTGGTGTAGCAGTATAATGCAACCATGCAAGTTATAAATGAACAGGTTGTTATAAGTAAACTGCATCATTCTCTGATGTTACAAAAACATGACAAAATATCCCTTTTAAGGAATATAAATAACTCACTAATTCCTCAATGCCATTTAGAAGTATTTTAAAGAAGCTTATGCTTTTAAAAGTAAATCTGATTTGATCAAGGATATTAGTAACTTTTTGTTCTTGAGATTCAAATGGTAAACAAAAAGTTTTTCTTTTTTTTGCTCAAATTTTCTGCAGAGATGTGCTATTGTTAGAACTTAAAAATAAATCTGTAGTTTAATAATTTTCAAGTATTCCAATAATAAGTCAATTAAACAGAATTAGCCTTCGGGTAATCGGGTTTGAGTTATTCTTCAAGAGCCAGGACTTCTCATATCAAGTATTAGCCTCTCCAAGATTTTTTGCTATGTTAGTACATTACCATGTAAAACTAAGGCTGCAATATGATTTCTGCCCTTCTGCCTGTATTGTGCTATTAGTGTGTATCAGGGGCTTAAACAGGGTATTTGCACATAGGGTGCTGTTCCGAAGCCTGATAGATTTTCAGCTCTACTTTTTAAGACATGCTTTTTGATTGTTGATTTTGTAGCCATCTATTAAGCGCATTGAGTATTTGATAAACCATCTCTATCTAATCTTCCAGGTGTCAAATGCACGAAGTAGAATTTTGATAAATTAGATATATGTTGACCTGGTCATTAGAAATAATTTTGTGGTCATTAAGCATAAGCTTGCAAAATCCATAGAATACATTACTTTCATAATAGAATTTTGGAGCTTACTGTATTTTGTATCAAACTTCATAGATTCCTCAGCTTGTACAAAATTTATATAGAACAAAGGGGTTATTGCTTTGCAGCAGATGGAAAATTTCAACTTATCATTAAGTTTTCATGTTGAATATGGGATTCTTGTTTGCTATATGGGGAATAGTTTCGTCAACAAATCTGAAGGGGTGGGGTTGGAATAGTTGATGTTCCATTGTTCCTTGTTTCATTGAGTCCCTTTTTTTTAATACATCTGACTCTACTGCAATGTAGTATCTGTTCATATATACGTTCTCAACCTATTGAAGCACAAAGACTCAATATCGCCTCCACTAAAACTCGGACTCATGACCTTCCATTTGGAAAAGTCACTTTGTGCCACTAGACCACAAAGTCATTGGCAATTGGCTTAGTTGTTAAGATTACACTTGCATCCACATACGTAAGTTGCTAACAATAAGCCTTGATTCTCGAGTTCAAGGTAGTGTACACCTTACTTGTGCCATCCTGTGTTGCATGATACAGGAATCTTTTTTGCATTGTGCCCTGTATATAATGAAATGATTGTTGAAGGGTAGAGGTATACTAGAACTATTCCGCATATGAAATACCATCATGAATCACATTTTCATGCAGGATAAATTACTGTAATATCGACTGCAGGGTTTACTTTTTTTTTTTTTTTTTTTTTTTTTTTTTTTTTTTTTTTTTTTTTTTTT